>NC_060193.1:22189156-22462748 GCF_021184085.1 Oncorhynchus gorbuscha
GATCACAGTGCAATTTAATAAGATATGAAAATGCATGGACACAAAAAGACAGGAATAAACGCACAGACATGCACGCACACGCGCGCACACACACACACACACACACACACACACACACACACACACACACACACACACACACACACACACACACACACACACACACACACACACACACACACACACACACACACACACACACACACACACACACACACACACACACACACACACACACACAATAAACAGTAACATTTCATTTGACTCTTAGATTACTTATCATGAATAGGACCTTGAGTTGAACATTATACACGTTATCTTAGATAACTCCGGCTGCATTGTTGGCATTATATCTGAATGTTACACAAGTTTTACCAAGCACATAGGTGAATGCAAAATGACCACTCTGGATAATTGTGTCTGGTAAATGACTAAAATGACAAATAAGTAAAATTACCTTTTTCTGCCTGCTTCCTTGTAGGTCTTTAAAAGGAAGTCTGTCATGTTCCGCCCCGTCATGTCCTGCAGTGTGTCTGTGGTATTCTGGGTCCTCTGGAAATATGTGACAATGACATGGTATTATTTCTAAGATACATTGGTCCTCTTCAGCCCGGCACTCATTGACATGTGATGTGCGTTTCGCTAAAGTGTACAGACTACTAAGGTAGCTTAAGAGGAAAATATGAAGAACAATAGCACATTCCAAGCAATGGATACAATAGCAACGACATGCCATCTTAGCAGACGCATTTACCCATAGGGACATTACAACCCCACGTCTGTACATTTCGCTAGCCCCGGCGGGATGTAAACCCACAAACCCTGACGTTGCAAGCGCTTTACCATACGAACTGAGCCACACAGCACTGGTAATACATACAAGTTCCAGATATTGCATTGTGTAAAATAAAAACTAAAATATGTCTGGGCAGGCTCTGCACTTCAACCCTCTGTCTGATTCACTGATTGGGCACTGAAATCTACCTGTACCTATCTCCATTTACAATCAGATGTTGATGATCAATACGGTGTTTGTTTTAACACAATATCAAAGAGACCTGAGACGACAACAAAAAACAGATTCCCAACTACCGGTCGACCTTTGAAAGCCAGGCACTATGATCATGATCGAAAAAGTTCAGCCAAAACAATGGCCACGCCCTTCTAATACAAACAGGGGGGGGGGTGCACTCCAATCATTATTGCACGATGGTGGCACCAGCCACATTTCTAACCATAATCAAGTCAGATACGCGTGGCGCTGTGGAACCCAACTAAGAACACTGAACCTGATCTATAATAGTGAGCCTGTTGGAGCCTTCCCCATCACTATGATACAGCCAATGTGGCTACTGTTAAAGGGACCTAATTAGCCCGTACTCTCCATACATTGGCACTGTGGTGCGCATCCACTCCACATACCCTCCATAGCCACATCCAACACATGCTAACAAGTAGCAAGCTCCTCCTGTCTGGCCCAGTTTATTTCATGGTGTCGGGATACTATTCTGATTAGAAGGATTTCTTGGCAACGCTAATGGAGACTGCTTATAAGGGTCCAGGGCGCCCCAAGCCGAGCCTCAAGCGCCTTCATCCCCCTCCCCACCCGGACTCCCTTTTGCCCAGTTGTGTTCTCTCCACCCTTCACTGGGTTTCTAGCTTATCGTGCTAACCGATGGTAAACAACACTGCCCACATAGTGAGTTGAAATAGCCTCCCCCGTGCTGATAAGTTGTGTTTGTATGCCTATTTTCTATGTCGTTTAGTAATGACATGGATATGTATGCAAACGGGCGTCTGCTTGTTAATTAATTCCTAGTTAGGTTGGGGCCAGGGGGCGGATTAGGAGGGGAGAGGGGATGTGCAAGGCTGGTGATTCTTTTCCAAAAGCTTGTTTCTGTGCCTATCTGTCTCTCAGATACCTGTCCCTCAGATAGATATTTGGATGGTTCCATGTTCTTCTTATTTTCAGCTGCTTGCCCAGTCATCCCTATTTATCTGACCAGAATTGATTTGGTCAGATAGTTAGATGGACTTTCCAAATCCACCCCTGGTCAATCTGAAGATACAGGCCAACTGCAGAAAATGAAGTCTGCAATATGTAATAGCAGGACTCTACTTCAAATGAGATGAATGTGTAGTGATGAGCTTTTTACACTCAAACCCACTACATGTTGAGAAAATGAGTTATCTACAAACGAACCATGTTATTTTGAAAGTACTTCAACTAACTCCACACTACAGGCAAATGTAGTTCAACTAAACACACTACAGGCAAATGTAGTTCAACTAAACCTACACTACCGGGAAATGTAGTTCACCTAACTCCACACTACTGGGAAATGTAGTTCAACTAACTCCACATGACTGGGAAACTTAGTTCAACTAACAGCACACTACTGGGAAACTTAGTTCAACTAACAGCACACTACTGGGAAATGTAGTTCAACTAACTCCACACTACTGGGAAATGTAGTTTCTCTACTAGTGAATCAAGAAGGAAGTTGTGTAACAGGAAGAAGCAGATGAGTCACAGCACAATACTCTGTTTACCACTGAAACATCTGAGTCTCCTTTCCGAGCAGCAGCAACTCAGGCATAAACAAACAGATAGAGAGTTGACTTAACCGTACAGCTCACAGCCAGCATGAATCTAATTGCATTGGCCGATTTCCACATCCTCCAATCGAAACCACAGATAACGTGAGGTCTCCTCCAACACTCCATGGACGTGTGTCCTAATATGGACACCGTACATGCCAGCTATTTATGTAACTCCATCGGTAGATATCGGAGGACGTCATTGTAATGGCTGAAATGGAATGAATGAAATAGCAACCACGTGTTTGATGCATTTGAAACCTTTCCAATTATTCAATTTCAGCCTTTACAATGAGCACGTCCTCAGGTATCTCCTCCCACCAGCCACTTCTGATCCAGATGATTTGCTGTACATAGAATGCTCTCTCCACACTTGTCAATCCATACCTCACAATAATCATTCCAGGAGCATATGCCGCTCTCGACCGCACAAGTCATTTTAAGGCATATTGGCCATCTACGTCTTATATATCCCAACTATTTACCCGCACTTCCTATACATGACGTCTCTTGTTCCGCACGCGTCAGTCCCTCTCGACTGCAGGTTGATGACGCACAGGAGAGGCAAACAGGAGAGGCATATGTGAACTCAGAGTAATCTAATCTGAGCTGACATGCTGCAGTGTTAGAGAGACCTTAAGAGGGTAGGCAGTGTTCTTAATAATCTCTGCATATAGTCTCTGTATCTTGGGAAACCTCAAAAGACCAACTGTCAATTCTACCTGGCACAAACAAATGCACTCTTCGCGATGTAGAGTTCTGCTAAAACCCACGTGAGCCTCGTGTTGCAAACCTCAAAGACCAATGTCCAATTCTACCTGGCACAAACACATTGTCGCTGTCTTATGAAAACCTTTAAACTCCATTTTTGCCAATTTGCATTTTTTATTTTAATTACCGAAAGAATGAACTCCCCTCGATGTACTTGGAACATTTCATGACTCTAAGAACAAGAACATGTATTCAAAATAGCTTCTGAAGTTTCATAATTGTATGTTCGTTAATGGGAAAATATGGTAATTTCCTGAAAGGTTTTTGTTTTGGAGATAAGAGGTTTTCACCAGACAGCAACGGAATGCAATCGTCAGGACATAGAGTTTCTGCTTTAAACTATGTGTGCCATCTGCTGTATGTCGCTTTGGAGGCCTAGGCAGAGTATATCTCATCTAGTTTGTTGATTCCCTCAGAAATGCTCAATTATGATCAAGTCAATTGTGTTTTCTTATGTTTTTAAAGACACAACATATACTTCCCATTTCCAGAAAGGCACGACTCATAATTATAATGACCCGTCAAAAGTGTGCCACCTGTCTTGTTTGTGGAGAAGTAACTGCTGGTAAGTTATTTGCAGAGCCCCACCTGTTTTGAGCCCCACATTTAAAGGGGGGGGGCTTTGATGTTTTGGATGGGGGGCTTTTGCATATTAATTCATATGTGTCACATATCAGTTTGTAAACAATGTAAAAATAATATATTTTTTATTAAGTTAATAAAGTTAAGTTAATAAAGCTGCATAAAAACATGGTCTCTTTTTTTGTATTCTTGAGTAAGGCAGCTCCAAAATGCAGGTGTTTCAGCCAAGCTCAGGGCTTTCTGTGGTGGGGCAAGCCAGTAGAAAATACAGAGCGTTGCACCATGATTGGCTCAGTGTTCTGTCACTCATGGGGACACTAAGAGTTACATTAGTGCCCATCCACGAAGGCTCAACGTCATTGAACACAGATAAAATGACATCAAAACACATTATATCACCAGTTGCTTCGATTGGACTGTTCATGTAAACATCATACTTTCAAAATCTCATACTTTCAAAATCTCAGCTAGCATTCATCATGAATCAAGTCGACAATCTATTGGTAAATCCTTTTTAATCCTTGTCATATGAAGTTAAATTTTAGCTAAAACGTATCGTTGCTCATTGGCTATTGGACATAAATATTTCACCTCTTGATTTTGCCAACTGTTCTGACTTGGTGGTGCACATATAGCCTATAATCTGTTTTTGAGAAATGTAATCATTGCATATTGTAACGTTAAGAGCTTTCATTGTCTGTTAATATGCCCCCTTTATTTATTCCACGTTCTGACTTGGTGTACATCAAGAACACTGTAAGACCGGCCCATGTTCTGAATTTTGTTGCTGTAAATTTCAAAAGTGCTGAACTTTTGACTACATCTGTCCAAGCTTCCTCATTAATGTCTTATTGGAAATTACAGATTGCCTTGTATCCGCTTGTTGTCCCCTTATTCCATGGTTTGTACATCTCAATTGTCAGTATAAACTACATTTGTTTAAGCAAGTCAGCCATGTCAGCTATGTTTTTTTTAAAGGCAGTAAATGAGGCTGAATGAACTGTTTCACTGCCAGACAAGGCTCCGCTGATAGCCAGGTGTAGCAGTGGTCAGGTGTTGGGACTGCTGTTGGGACTCTGTGTTGGGACAGCTTTATGCAGGCCCTAACAGTTTGTGGGCACCAGTAGTCACCGTTATAGTGTAATTCATGTATTGTTTAGTGTAGTGGCTTTGCTGGCATGCATCCCACATAAACACTGCACAACAGCTATTGGTTTGAAGAAAATCTATTGACAACACCTCACCTTGCTGGGTGGATCAACATCCGACATAAGGCTATGTTCAAAATAACAACAAACATAAGCTGCTGGGGTCTTTTCCCTGTGTTTGCGAGAGACATTTCCATCTTTACAAGTCAACACTGTAGATATACTATCAGCGGCAGAGCCTGGTTCCCCAAAAAACGAAAACAAATTACTGGGCCTCATTCCACCATCTGCCTCATCTCGTGACCTCACAACCTTTTCACTTTTGTTTTCCAAGACGCCTTTCCTTGTTGAACGAACCGGTACGGACAGGTCATTTAACACTAAAATGGATCTTGGGGGTAAAAGCCAAAATACAACATCAACAGTAATCTCTTGAAGCAAAGATGTGGCCAAGCCCAAATTGTTTGTTCTCCTTGCTTGAATACAGGTTGCAGGACTTGCAAATACATCGTGTTGCTTATTTTCAGATGTTTTTACGTCATAGAGTGGCTTCGGCTGGTCAATGAGGGGTTTCCGTTCCCAATAAGCTGAACTCTGATTCATATTGTTCAGGTAATACAATGGGAATTGGTCATGTTGATGCACAATATAATGACAATGCATTACCATGCCAGGACAAGTCCCGGAAGATAAAAAGACAAAAAAGTCATTTGAAACAGGGAGGGTTGTCCTTAATCTTCTCCAATGTGTACCCCTGGCCAATTAGAAAACAGGAGTACATCAGTAGCAATGGAAGTTTTAATGTCTAGTTTTCAATGTCTCTGGTTGTCCTAATGTTTTGTGCACTAACTGTGCTTCATTCATTCAAAATAGTGTTTGCAAGGGATTGTCTAGTGGTTTTGATTCCAAGGACCACCCATATGTAAAATGTGTGCACACATAACTGTATGGCATATATTATTGTTACTATAATAAGGGTTGCTTTTGAAGGCTTCCTAAAGCATATTTCATTGAATTGGGATATAAGCATTTTCAGGAAAACCCACCTCTACTCACAAAGGTGGTGAATGAAGAAAATATGCCCAACTTCAATGATTTATTTGAAAGATAATGGCGGCAAGGCTATGCAGCGGTAGCTGAGGAGAATAATTTGCAAACAGGCTGTAGTTAGAGTGGTCTCCTGATGATAAAGACATCAATTGTAATACCCAGAGCACGGCAGCTTTATAAATTCCTTTGCATGAATGGAGGCCTTTTCATCTGTAAAGGTTAAATATCGCCAATGAGAGTCAATACCTGAGATTTGGTGATAAGACTTACCGTCGCATGGCATTTCCATGGAAACAACCATTTCACACTCGCTACTGTGTCTGTGAGGGCCTGTTTTATTCTCGCTTCCTTTCATTTCTGCAGTTTTTCAAGGGCATATTGGGAGTATAGCAGGGATAAAATAAAATATATCCACTTTAAAGGGAATATATTCTCTGTATGTTCTGGGTTTCTGTAGGTGGGTCAGCCTGAGATACAATTAAATTCAAGCCACCATCCCCCTAATTCAAGACTACGGCACACAGGTAAGATTTATAGCATTCATTGTTTGATAAATGAACACTGATTTGGTGTGTGTGTGTGTGTGTGTGTGTGTGTGTGTGTGTGTGTGTGTGTGTGTGTGTGTGTGTGTGTGTGTGTGTGCGTGCGTGTGTGTGTGTGTGTGTGCGTGCGTGCGTGCGTGCGTATACAGTCGTGGCCAAAAGTTTTGAGAATGACACCAATATTAATTTTCATAAAGTTTTCTGCATCAGTGTCTTTAGATATTTTTGTCAGATGTTACTTTGGAATGCTGAAGTATAATTACAAGCATTTCATAAGTGTCAAAGGCTTTTATTCACAATTACATGAATTTGATGCAAAGAGTCAATATTTGCAGTGTTGACTCTTCTTTTTCAAGACCTCTGCAATCAACCCTGGCATGCTGTCAATCTCCGGTGCCATCAGAGATGGCCGCCTCGCTTCTCGTTCGTAGGAAACTATGCAGTATTTTGTTTTTTTACTTGTTATTTCTTACATTGGTACCCCAGGTAATCTTAACTTTTATTACATACAGTCGGAAGGAACTATTGGATATAAGAGCAACGTCAACTCACCATCATTACGATCAGGAATACGACTTTCCCCCAAGCGGATCCTCTGTTTTGCCCACCACCCAGGACAATGTATCGGATCCCAGCCAGCGAACCAAAACAACGACGCCGTAAAAGGGGCAGATAAAGCACCCTTCTGGTCAGGCTCAGGAGACGGGCACATCGCACACCGCTCCCGAGCATACTACTCGCCAATGTCCAGTCTCTTGACAACAAGATAGATGAAATCCGAGCAAAGGTAGCATTCCAGAGAGACACAAGAGACTTTAACATTCTTTGCTTTACGGAAACATGGCTCACTCGAGACACGCTATAGGAGTCGGGGGGGGGGGTATGCCTTATGATTAACGAGAAGTGGTGTGACCATAACAACATATAGGATCTCTAGTCCTTCTGTTCCCCGGACTTAGAATTCCTCACAATCAAATGTCGACCGCATTATCTACCAAGAGAATTCTCTTCGATTATAATCACAGCCGCATATATTCCCCCCCAAGCAGACACATCGATGGCCCTGAACGAACTTCATTTGACTCTATGTAAACTGGAAACCACATATCCTGAGGCTGCATTCATTGTAGCTGAGGATTTTAACAAGGCTAATCTGAAAACAATTCTATCAGCATATCGATTGTGCAACCAGGGCTGATAATCATTGTTTTCATTGTTATTCATTGTTATTCTATTGTTATTGTAATTTCCGCGACACATATAAGGCCCTCCCCCGCCCTCCTTTCGGAAAAGCTGACCGCGACTCCATTTTGTTGCTTCCAACCTATAGACAGAAACTAAAACAGGAAGCTCCCGCGCTCAGGTCTGTTCAACTCTGGTCCGACCAATCTGATTCCATGCTTCAAGATTGTTTCAATCACATGGACTGGGATATGTTCCGCATTGCGTCAAACAACATTGACGAATACGCTGATTCGGTGAGCGAGTTTATTAGCAAGTGCATCGGCGATGTCGTACCCACAGCAACTATTAAAACATTCCCAAACCAGAAACTGTGGATTGATGGCAGCGCGAAACTGAAAGCACAAAACTGAAAGCGTGAACCACTGCTTTTAATCAGGGCAAGGTGACCAGAAACATGACCGAATACAAACAGTGTAGCTATTCCCTCCACAAGGCAATCAAACAAGCTAAGTGTCAGTATAGAGACCAATTCAAGAGGTATGTGGCAGGGACTACAGTCAATCACGGATTACAAAAAGGATTACAAAAAGAAAACCAGCCTCGTCGCGGACCAGGATGTCTTGCTCCCAGACAGATGTCTTGCTCCCACTGACACGGCCCGCTACCAAAACCTGCGGACTCTCCTTCACTGCAGCCGATGTGAGTAAAACATTTAAACTTGTTAACCCTCGCAAGGCTGCAGGCCCAGACGGCATCCCCAGCCACGTCCTCAGAGCATGCATAGACCAGCTGGCTGGTGTGTTTACGGACATATTCAATCAATCCTTATCCCAGTCTGCTGTTCCCACATGCTTCAAGAGGGCCACCATTGTTCCTGTTCCCAAGAAAGCCAAGGTAACTCAAGAGGGCCACCATTGTTCCTGTTCCCAAGAAAGCCAAGGTAACTGAGCTAAACAACTACCGTCCCGTAGCACTCACTTCCGTCATCATGAAGTGCTTTGAGAGACTAGTCAAGGACCATTCCACCCGACCTGACACCCAAGACACACTCCAATTTGCTTACCGCCCCAATAGGTCCACAGACGACGCAATCGCAACCACACTGTCCTAACCCATCTGGACAAGAGGAATACCTATGTGAGAATGCTATTCATTAACTACAGCTCAGCATATAACACCATAGTACCCTCCAAACTCGTCATCAAGCTCGAGAACCTGGGTCTCAACCCAGTCCTGTGCAACTGGGTACTGGACTTCCTGACGGGCCACCCCCAGGTGGTGAGGGTATGTAACAACATCTCCACCCCGCTGATCCTCAACACTGGGGCCCCACAAGGGTGCGTTCTCAGCCCGCTCCTATACTCCTTGTTCATCCACGACTGCGTGGCCATGCACCTCTCCAACTCAATCATCAAGTTTGCAGACGACACTACAGTAGTAGGCTTGATTACCAACAACGACGAGACAGCCTACAGGGAGGAAGTTGAGGGCCCTCAGAATGTGGTGTCAGGAAAATAACCTCACACTCAACGTCAACAAAACAAAGCAGATGATCTTGGACTTTAGGAAACAGCAGAAGGAGCACCCCCCTATCCACATCGACGGGACAGTAGTGGAGAGGGTAGTAGGTTTTAAGTTCCTCAGCGTACACATCACAGAAAAACTGAAAAACCCACACAAGACAGCGTGGTGAAGAAGGCGCAGCAGCGCCTGTTCGACCTCAAGAGGCTGAAGAAATCCGGCTTGTCACCAAAAGCACTCACAAACCTTTACAGATGCACAATCGAGAGCATCCTGCCCGGCTGTATCACCGCCTGGTACGGCAAGTGCTCCGCCCACAACTGTAAGGCTCTCCAGAGGGTAGTGAGGTCTGCACAACGCATCACCGGGGGCAAACTACCTGCCCTCCAGGACTCCTACACCACCCGATGTCACAGGAAGGCCATAAAGATCATCAAGGACAACAACAACCCGAGCCACTGCCTGTTCACCCCACTATCATCCAGAAGGCGAGGTCAGCACAGGTGCATCAAAGCAGGGACCGAGAGACTGAAAAACAGCTTTATCTCAAGGCCATCAGACTGTTAAACAGCCATCACTAACATTGAGTGGCTGCAGCCAACATACTGACTCAATCTCTAACCACTTTAATAATAAAACATTGGATGTAATAAATGTATCACTAGTCACTTTAAACTATGCCACTTTATATAATGTTTACATACCCTACATTACTCATCTCATATGTATATACTGTACCCGATACCATCTACTGTATCTTGCCTATGCCGTTCTGTACCATCACTCATTCATATATTTTTATGTACATAACCTTCATTCCCTTACACTTGTGTGTATAAGGTAGTAGTTGTGGAATTGTTAGGTCAGATTACTCGTTGGTCATTACTGCATTGTCGGAACTAGAAGCACAAGCATTTCGCTACACTCGCATTAACATCTGCT
Source organism: Oncorhynchus gorbuscha (assembly GCF_021184085.1). Taxonomy (NCBI): domain Eukaryota; kingdom Metazoa; phylum Chordata; class Actinopteri; order Salmoniformes; family Salmonidae; genus Oncorhynchus; species Oncorhynchus gorbuscha. The sequence goes on from NC_060193.1 coordinate 22,199,499, forward strand.
AACCATGTGTATGTGACAAATACAATTTGATTTGATTTGATTAACTTCTCAGACACATCCTGACTGATGGCAGCCCATTCTTGCATAATCAATGCTTGGAGTTTATCAGAATTTGTGTGGTTTTGTTTGTCCACCTACCTTGAGGTTTGACCACAAGTTCTCACTGGGATTAAGGTTTGGGGAGTTTCCAGGCCATGGACCCAAAATATTGATATTTTGTTCCCCGAGCCACTTAGTGATGAATCTTTTGCCTTATGGCAAGGTGATCCATCATGCTGGAAAATGCATTGTTCGTCACCAAACTGTTCCTGGATGGTTGGGAGAAGTTGCTGGATGTGTTGGTACCATTCTTTATTCATGGCTGTGTTCTTAGGCAAAATTGTGAGTGAGCCCACTCCCTTGGCTGAGAAACAACCCCATACATGAATGATCTCAGGATGCTTTACTGTTGGCATGACACAGGACTGATGGTAGCGCTAACCTTGTCTTCTCTGGACAAGCTTTTTTCCAGATGCCCCATACAATCGGAAAGGGGATTCATCAGAGAAAATGACTTTACCCCCGTCCTCAGCAGTCCAATCCCTGTACCTTTTGCAGAATATCAGTCTATCCCTGACGTTTTTCCTGAAGAGAAGTGGCTTCTTTGCTGCCTTTCTTGACACCAGGCCATCCTCCAAAAGTCTTCGCCTCACTGTGCGTGCAGATGCATTCACACCTGCCTGCTGCCATTCCTGAGCAAGCTCTGTACTGGTAGTGCCCCGATCCCACAGCTGAATCAACTTTAGGGGGCGGTCCTGGCGCTTGCTGGGCTTTCTTGGGTGCCCTGAAGCCTTCTTCACAACAATTGAACCTCTCTCCAAGCACCACCCCTCCTTTTGAAGCTTCCAGTCTGTTATTCGAACTCAATCAGCATGACAGAGTGATCTGCAACCTTGTCCTTGTCAACACTCACACCTGTGTTAACGCGAGAACCACTGACATGTCAGCTGGTCCTTTTGTGTCAGGGCTGAAATGCAGTGGAAAATGTTTTTGGGGGATTCAGTTAATTTATATGGCAAAGAGGGACTTTGCAATTAATTGATCACTCTTCATAACATTCTGGAGTATATGCAAATTGCCATCATACAAACTGAGGCAGCAGACTTTGTGAAAACTAATATTTGTGTCATTCTCAAAACTTTTGGCCACGACTGTATATGTTCAGTGCCTGAGTGTGTGTGAGTGTGTGTGTGTGTGTGTGTGTGTGTGTGTGTGTGTGTGTGTGTGTGTGTGTGTGTGTGTGTGTGTGTGTGTGTGTGTGTGTGTGTGTGTGTGTGTGTGTGTGTGTGTGTGTGTGTGTGTGTGTGTGTGTGTGTGTGTGTGTGTGTGTGTGTGTGTGCGCGCAAGGGTGGGATTCATCCCGCGACAAGTGCATCTATCTTTATATGTTTCATGTCTGTACCTCCGTCTCCCAAATCTGAAGAGTAGTATAGCTTATTCCTCTGAACTCACAAGGGCAGTTGGCGTGGAATGTTATCTTCCTTCAGAATGATGTACAAGATATGAGGGTAAAATACTGTATGAAGTAGACGTTCTCATGTCTTGCCGGTAGGAAATGTTACATTCATCCTTCTGACTTGTTCATCAGTGGTATTAATGTTCCGTGCTCATTAAAGGCATGGATTATATGGTCCAACAACATCCAATGTATTCCACAAATTCCCAAAATGCCATTGAATGCTTGTGTTTGAACAACACGATGTGAAGGGAAGAGTGGCAGAAAGAGACACAATCAAAATACAGTGATCTTAAAGAAGGGACGGCAACCAATGGAGAAGGAGAGAAAGACTCATGTAATGCATCCAACAGCACGTTTTAATGAGACACCTTAACAACCTCGTTGAGATCCGGAACATCCATGTGTCAGAATAAGAAAGGCCACACAAAGGGTATGCCTTTTGTCCGACAACAATCCATATCCCATAATACCGTTTTCCAACCACCACTTCGAATAGGCCCTGCTTTGTCACAGGATGTGGGGGGGTACACTATATATCCGTCAAGGGTGGACGTCTTGTGATAGTCTTGTGATAGCTATAAATGAGCTCCTGGTAGGACGGAAGGATGGGGGAAGAGATGAGGACTGGGGATGAGCCGTGCGTCTTTAAAAAGGGTATTTTCACTAAACAGCATGGGTTCCGGTTAGGGGAAGTCATTGGCTTTCAAGGGCCTCTTACTGTCTGTCTGAGAGGACTGAGCACACACAAATGTGTTCACACTAACACACATGCATGCATACGCATTGGCATTCACACACACGCACGCACAAACACACAGGTTGGGCAGGTTGGGTTGATCATTTCAGAATCTCAGGTGCCACCTACTGGCATTTAACCTCTAACCTGCTTCAAGGGCCCTGCTCTGTGACCTACTATGTGCTACTTCCAGCCTCTCTCATGTGTCTGTCTGTCTCCGTCCGTCTGACTGTCTCCATCCGTCCGACTGTCTTCGTCCGTCTCAGTCCGACTGTCTTCGTCCGTCTCCGTCCGACTGTCTCCCTGTCTCCGTCCGACTGTCTCCCTGTCTCCGTCCGACTGTCTCCCTGTCTCCGTCCGACTGTCTCCCTGTCTCCGTCCGACTGTCTCCCTGTCTCCGTCCGACTGTCAGTCTGTCTCCGTCCGACTGTCTGTCTGTCCGACTGTCTGTCCCTGTCCGACTGTCTGTCTCTGTGTGTGTGTGTGTGTGTGTGTGTGTGTGTGTGTGTGTGTGTGTGTGTGTGTGTGTGTGTGTGTGTGTGTGTGTGTGTGTGTGTGTGTGTGTGTGTGTGTGTGTGTGTGTGTGTGTGTGTGTGTGTGTGTGTGTGTGTGTGTGTGTGTGTGTGTGTGTGTGTGTGTGTGTGTGTGTGTAAGAGTTCCTCTTTGCCAAGATTTTGTCAAACATCCCAATTAGCAATCTCAGAAAAATATTCAAAGACTTTACAGTCAAACATCTAAATATTCATTCCAAGTTTATGCGATACAGATGTAGGGTTTAAACTTGAGCCAGTTTGCTACAGCAGGAAAATAATCCTGCAGCATGACAAAATGTGAATTATTATGTGGATTATAATTAATGGATATTTTTGTAGGAGTTGATATATTTGATACAAGGGAAAATCAAGTCTGAAATGTAAAGGTGGAAATTACAAACATCAGAAGCCTTTTTAAATCTTAAATCTCGTGCCACAGGGTGATCACATTAAGATCCTACATCTGTACTTTAGAACATGACGCCAAACAGAAAAAAACTGTCATCTCCTTCACAAGCGCCACAGAACCAAATGATTTCAGATTTGTCAGACTGTGCTTTTGGATATTTGTTTGGAAACTGTGTCAGTACTATATCCGCCTCTTAGACATTGAAGTTCCTCTAAGAACAGGAGGGGGTAAAAGAGGGGGGAAAGAAGGGTGAAAAACAGAGGAACTTTTCACAAACTGTCTGTGCAAGATTTTAAAAAACTATGTCTGCAAATACATGTCAAAAGGCATCACACCTTTGCATAGCACTGCAGGCATAAAGTGTCACTCCTTACATCTTCTCTGACAATAATGTAAATTTATACATCCACTGTATTTTATTTATCACCCTATTTTGATCTTTGATCAACTGTTGAATGCACCATTCAGGCGGGTGACTAACTCTGTCGATAACCTATCAAATCAACCTCACGCCTCCTCACCAGTAGTGTGTTTGTCCTCAGTCTCAAGGAGTGTCCACAGATATCTCCCAGCAGGGATTTGGACAGGCACATCAAACCAGGAGTTGATTGACAAAATAGACAGGTGGTATTTCTGTCTGAGGGAAGAAAACGATGTGGCTGTCAATACAAAGCCTCCAGAATCAAAACAGTGAATGTCATGACTTCTCCATCTAGAGAATTGGGATTCGTATATGCTTGTGTCTTGAAAAGCGCGACTCAAAGGACTGGTTTTAGTTTTTGTGTGTAAATGTGGGATATTGACTTTCTATTTACATGTTGCCAAGACACCAAGAAAAAAAGGAAAATAATCAGTCAATCAAGCCACTGTGTACTGTATAGTGCTTTTGATCATTTGTGCCAAAACTTTATACATTATTATAACTTTTTGCGTGCCCTATAACCGGGATTGATTTAGATCATGAGTTCATTATTCAGGGGTACATTCATTCCCTTTAACTTTTTGTCATTGCAATTAAACCTCTTGCAGGAGCGGAACATATTTTCTTGAAACCCAGCAGAACAGAAACAGCTCATGTCAAGACATGAATGACTGTCAATGAGCCAAGCATGAACCACCCTAGAATGTAACAAAAAGCATTATGTATACATAGACATTTCCCTCTGGTCCTGTAATGGACTATAATCTACCATCTTTATGATAGATTTGTTTCCAAGATCACTTGGCACACTCAGACTCTCATCTCACATACCTCAAATAATAACCCATAATGCACTGGCAGAGAACAAACCTTGTGTAAACACCAAAAGCCATTTCCAATAAAAGTTAGAATGCACCTGTCCATCAATGTCTAGCTTTTTCATTACCATTCAAGATATTGGAGCCATGGAAAGGCATTTCCCCTTCAAGTCAATGTTCTGTGATTGAGTGGACCGGCGGCCATATTGAGTGGACCGATAACCCACGCGATGACGGCTTCCGTCTATCCAGTCAAATTGAAATGGTCTGAGGAGCTTTGTCCATTCTAGTAATTCTCTTTCTACACTGCAGTGCACAAAATGTGGTGAGTAGTTAATTCATTGAGAAAGACAATAGTTGAACAGTTTTGAACAAATTCATTTCTTTAAATTTAAAAGAGACGCAGCGAGTGAGAGAGAAAGAGAGCTAGCTATATTTTGTTGTATTTTTTTTCCACTTTCACTGACAGTAGCTAGGGAATGCAGCAAGCTAGTTTAGCCTACTCAAACACCCAGCCCAAACAGAGAGGGATGCTATGTTAGCTAGATGGCTATGGCTATCCAAGTCTGGAACTCTTCCAAGTCAAGGTAAGCTTTTGGTTTTATTAATTAATTGCCTGTAGGTGTAACTGCTAAACTGCTTGCTGACTGCATGATTGTAGTGAGTTTACTAATGTGTTAGTTATAGTAGCTATGTTGACTATGGCGTTAGTTAATATGGTGACAACCATGTAGGCTGTGTGTAGCGGTTATGATATGAAGGCTTAGCTTGGGAAGGTTTTTCCCATGGTCACAGACAGCTGATTTGTTGTGCACTGAAGCACATAAGCGTAGGAAAAGGGGAGAGGAGGACAGTGCGTAGATGCGAGAAGGAAATATTCAATGAGCAAAATGATCATGCTGTTTGTATGGGGCTGCTATGAAAGTGAACTGTGTTTGCGTGTGATCAGGTGTGTATTCATTGTACCGATTCTATTGAAAACGGAACAAAGCAGGGATGTACAAACCTGCGTTTCATCATTGAAACTCTCGTTTGCAACTGTTGGACAAATGATTACACGCTAGATCATCTAGATGCAGGCAAGAGTGTGCAAGGCAGTATTGAATGTGACACTGTCTGTCACCTTAATTACAATTTTTTTTCTCTCGACCTGTGTTGAAAACTTTAATTCATATGCTAGGTTGTAGTAACCTCATGATGGGTATAGGAAAAATGTGAGTATCATGTAGTAGCCTAAGCCTGTTGATGTTAGATTGAGCTGTGTGAATGGAATATGAATGACAGTCATCCCTCACTGACCGACACTGACTGCAGCAATATAAAGATTGTTGAGTTCACTTCACCATGTTGATTTAATTGAATTAGTGTTTTTTATGAAGAGAGAAATTTTAAATAACAAAATTTATTTACATAAAAAATGTAAGTATACCTTACTCAAAAAACAGCATTTGTATTACTCATACAAAGGAAGTACTGCTAACTTCAGTTATTTAAGTTCCCTAACTGAATTTTTTTGAGGTAATCAGTTTCCCCAGAACTTATCCGGTTTTACAGTGTATGTTTGGAGCAATCCATTTAGGCCATGTAATGGTTCTAGGGGGAAAGAGCCCCAAGCCTGGTGACCATGAGGACCTCCCATCGATCCCAGCCAGGATTAAGAATCCAGGGGTCAGCTCAGGAACATTGGCCATGTATGTTGATAGGGTAATAGCTTATAAAACATTGCCATTGAGTTCCAGGTGACAGACAAAGCTCAGGTCTTGGACATTATAGAGGGGGGGGTGGACATCAGCAAGCTCAGTGCTAACCTGTACCTGCTCTCCAAGGGTTGGTCTAAGAGTGGTCGGAGTTCACTGGTTGCCAAAAAAAGAGTGATGAGACGCATTATCTCAACATACATTTTTGTCTTAAGAACAGCCATAATGCTATTGTGGAAGACATGAAACAACAGTAACATTGACGTGATAAAGCAATGTCCAAACTCACTGGATACATGTTCCCATACGGGTATATATTGTGTTGGATATGAATACTCTTGTTGACCCTTGTAATATACGTAGTAACTATGGTTAATGATCATAATGTTGGATTAAATTGATTGATTGGTAAGGTGTATATATTACAATGGGGAGACAGAGCATTCAATCAGTATTACCCCTAGAAAGAGGGTTACCTTGGGAAACATGTGTTCACAACAGAAACATCTGAGGGCAAGATAACCTCAGTTTCAAACCCCTGCATTGCCATTGCAGGACACTGGAGACATAACACACACAACCAACTATGTTACACCTCACACCCCTTTGAGCTCCTCCTCACTGCACCAATTTTGTCTTTGGTTGGAAGCCTGCCCTCTTGAGCTGGCAGAGCTAAAGCTTAGGCATTCGTTCGGGGAGCTAACACAAGACTTCAGGTCCAACGCAGGTTGCCAGATCAGCACACAATTGTAAATCGTTATGTTACAGGGAGACCTGGGGTTGCCAGATTGTGGACTAACCTGAGGGGGAGGCAGCCCACCGGCTCCAGGTGGGCAATCTGGCAACATGGTGGTCTTTTGAGGAGTGCTGCACTGGCAGTTAGGGGAAGGGTTGGCCATGCTCCAGTTTCCGTTGACGAAGATGTTGCTGATAGAGGGATCCACTGTGGGAGTGAACCACTTAGAATCATTCGGGACACATGGGAGATTTCTGGAGAAAAGGGGGAAAAACAACGATGATAATGATGATGAAACATGAGAACCCATTTGCTAAGCTTCATAGGAAACCAGCATAATTCAATAAAGAACACACCCGAATAGGAAAAATGGTACTTCGGCAGAGGAATTCTCAGCAGTTATCCTCAGAAAGACATGCCATTCTCATACAATACCAGTTTAGGTCAAGCTAAACATAGATAATAAATCATGTTAACAACACAGCTACAGCATACAAGTCTCCTTATCTAAAACATGGAGGTAATGTAGCATGTTTCAATAGGGAAGCAGAACAGCTTGATAAAGCATGTTGAACCTGATCAGGCTTGACAGAGAGGAGATAAAACAAGGCAAATCTACACAATACAAACATCATTCACCTCTGGGAACCCCAGAACAAATGAATATAAAATAAATGGTGGTATATTAGTTAGAATGAAGCCGTGAATAATGTATTATGTTTATTCATGTCTTATACGATACATTGTAAATGCCTTCAGTTGTATGCAATTAATATTTGAAGAATCTTATTCCATGGTTGGATTAAATCAATGATTTACTTTACCGCATGGATTTTGTGTTAGAACATGTACGATTAAAACTGAACTTTGTCTCTCAAAGAATTATCCTCCATGAGATATTCAACTTCAGATTCAGTCAAAACACCCTTTTTATAAAAACCTGCCAATGGGCCATATGTCGACCCAATTCCAAAGCAACCAGCCTCAGCTTTAGATTTGGTCAAAACAACATGTTTATTGACTTATTGAGGTGAACAATGTGCCAATGGGGGAGATGTTTGCCCAATTTCAAATCGACCCTTGGCCCCCACCCAAAATGCACTTGAGGAGATCTGAAGGAATGACAGACAAGAAAACAATGTGGGAACATTGACACCAAGCATATCAGAATGTATCCAATCCTTTCGAATGTTCAGGAGTCTTATGGTTTAGGGATAGTAGCTGTTTAGAAGCCTATTGTACTTCCTGGACAATGTAGCTATTGTCATGCTGTGCAGGAACATTTGAAACAGGAGAAACACTGCAAACAAAACAAATGTAGTAATTGAGGGACAGGTGTGTTAAAATGGCCGCTGGTCATACTTACGGTATCGGGTTGTTGGCCATGCAGCGAGTCCCAAACCCAGGATTATTCACCAAAGAGTCCGCCACCCGAGCAACCTCGGTGTTATCTGGCGGTCCATCATTGCTGTAATGAAATTGGACCTTGTTAGCTAGACTCCAACACTATCCCTTACGGGCGGGCTAGTTATCGACATAATCCATGGTGATCGTCTGATCATTTAATTGCCCACCATCTTGGATTTACAAAACATCCCCAGTCCTCACAATAACAGATTGTGCACATATTCAGAGAATGTGGAAACAGAACATTTTGAAAGGTGCAAACTGCAATTTCTACATTCCTCCAACCACATCCCTTAGATTAATAGGAAACCAAGTGGTGGGGCTGCCATTGACTGAAAAACAAATTTAGCATTGTGGCTGAATGTTAGGCAGAAGTTCAGGCTCAAAGCCCTTGGATCATGACCTGACCAACTGTTTATCCTAGTGGAACTTTGGGAGTTTCAATTACTGGACCAGATACTGTAACCGGGGGTGATCAAGCACGCTATAGCATTGATTAGTTCACTGAGGGCATGGCCCACGGAATCAACAAAGATGAAGAGAATGGGTATAATGTATCCATCTCTAGATAGAGAAATTGGCCAAAAGGAAATGAGACCAACAGGAGTGTTTTTTTGTGCTTTTGGATTTAAAGTAGTGCATGATGCCCAGCTAACATGGAACAAGATATAGTTTAATAAAGGACGAATGAAGAATCGTTGTATGGCCCCGGAATTTTGTTGAGAACATTACATTTCCAAATGAATACACACCACTGAGCACACATGGGTGAGAAAAGCTCTTGCATTCTGACTGAATAGAGCACATGTCAACATAACATAAAGTGTGTGTGTGTGTGTGTGTGTGTGTGTGTGTGTGTGTGTGTGTGTGTGTGTGTGTGTGTGTGTGTGTGTGTGTGTGTGTGTGTGTGTGTGTGTGTGTGTGTGTGTGTGTGTGTGTGTGTGTGTGTGTGTGTGTGTGTGTGTGTGTGTGTGTGTGTGTGTGTATACGTGTGAGAGAGAGAGAGAGTGCACGCGCCTGCATGCTTGCGTGTGAGAGTTTGTGTGTGTGTGCATCAGAGCACGCTATTGTATATATGTGCCTGGAAGAAAAACAGGCCGCTACAATCAATGTATACACAATCGCTGCTCTTTGTCTCGAGTGTACCTTAGCGCTGTGAAAACAGCGTTTTATAAAGATCATGGCTAGGGTCCAGCTGTAGTCACTGCTGGCCAATGGGATTAATACAATGTTCATAGGCTCATTTATCTCTCATGAAGGTCAACCTATAATTTCCGCCACCATAAGCGAGGAGTCCAATCGAAGTGGCTGATTGTAAAAATGGATTTTGCTCAGCCATCTGTTTTAACATTAACAATAGCTGGGTCTGCTTCCCAAATGGCACCCTATTCCCAATATATTGTACTAGTTTTGACCAGGGCCTGTAGGGCACTGGTAAAAAGAAGTGCACTATAAAGGGAATAGGATGCCATTTGGGAAGCAATCTTATTCAAAGTAACAAGACTATTGGGGGGATCAAAACGAGCAGAGACACACTGGAACTAATCTTAGGTTGAAACTTAGATATATCTACAAAAAGGGGAAATCCTAGAGGTAATAGTCTATTTAGATACAATGCAGATCTGAGTGTTGAAATACTAATTTGGGAAATAAAATAGGCTTAATGTTCCCGGAAGGAAATGTGATGCGTTTCCTTGAGTGTAAAATAAAAATGGTTACTTCCTCAGAATGCTTTGGTGGAAAGGATGGTTTTGATCAGCATAGCCTCCACTCTCCCGGTAAAGGAAAATCAGTCAGGTGGAGGAACTTTGTGAAACATCACAGAGTAACAGAGTAGAGAATAGTCTGATTAAACATGCAACCCCCTCCTTTCAACTCCCCTAATATCTGAGACAGCATTGTATGGATATTACATGTTATAGGTATGAAGTCCTAAGGCAATTTTGTCAATGTGTTTGAATCTAATAGTGTCATCAATGTATGACCATACCTATTCATATGGATTTAGTATCAGGACAACTTCTTTTTGAAACCAATCTTTTTAGCCTGCATTTGAATCTGTATTTTTTTTTGCCACATTTGCCAGGCACGTTTGGTTGACATTGACTAATTGAGCTTGTATGAATTATGCATACCTTCTCTGTCTCAGCCTGGTATGTCTTTCCAGCTTAAGACTTCACAAAGGGAAGCGTGTTAAAATGATTCAGGGGAGAAGGCAATATGCAGTAATTGACCACAGAGAATGTCAGAGAAGAGAAAGAACTTCAGCTTGCTAATGATGTGACACATAACCAGGCTAGATTCTGGTCGGTCTGATGAGTTCTGCATATTTAAATGTGGCGTAACACTTGCAGTTAAAACTCACTGCCTTTAGTCTAACTTTGACGAAGAAGGTGAAGCTCTACCTGTGATTTCCATAGCAACATGCTAGAGCCTGATATTGTCTGTTTAAGAGCCCAGTGCAGTCAAAAATCTTTTTTTCCCATATTTTCTGTCTCATATTGTAAAACACCTGATGAAATTAATATTGTAAAAGTGTGAACAAGTTTGATCAGTGTTATTCCTGATATTTGCTGGTTGAAAGTACAATCTAATCAGCAGGTTTGCATGGGGGCGTGTTTCGGCTGTCCATGTTGACATCACCATGTGGTTAATTGGTTTATAGATGCTAATAACAGCTAGTTTTCAGTTTTCCCCTCCCCACTCAGACCACACCCAGACACTCCTAGAAATATTCTTCCTTTAAGATAAAAAGCCATTTTTTGCCCATTTTAACGGAACACTATGACAGCAACGTACTTAATTGTTACCCAGAAATTATTTGATATTGCTATAAAAATGGCTGCATTTGACCTTTAAACTGTCCAATGGGATCAATCTATTACAATGCAATGATCTCCCCTGGATAAAATACGCAAACCTCAATAGAAAATCAATGAGAAGGAGCAGGGAATCAAATAAGATTCCCAGCGGTTGGATACATTAGCAGAGTATCGGCAACTCCATGAAATATTCAACATATTTTTCACATTATTTCAACGTTTTTCGGGATGTATTTCGTAAGCAAACCCCGAAACGCAGAACAAGAAGTTCTCAAAGAAAATGTACAGATGATGAACTTTCACAGAAGACATCTGTGTTACTGTAAGTTTTAAAACAGGCTTGTCGATATGCTATGTATAGAATGTATATGTTGTCCATAATAGGACACATATGGAATCAACACAAAAAAGTGTTAAACATTTCAGATTCTTCAAAGTAGCCATTCTTTGCCTTGATGACAGCTTAGCACACTCTTGGCATTCTCTCAACCAGCTTCACCTGGAATGCTTTTCCAAAAGTCTCGAAGGAGTTTACACATACAGTGGGGCAAAAAAGTATTTAGTCAGCCATCAATTATGCAAGTTCTCCAACATGGTCACCTACAAACAAGCAAGATTTCTGGTTCTCACAGACCTGTAATTTATTCTTTAAGAGGCTCCTCTGTCCTCCACTCGTTACTTGTATTAATGGCACCTGTTTGAACTTGTTATCAGTATAAAAGACACCTGTCCACGACCTCAAACAGTCACACTCCAAACTCCACTATGGCCAAGACCAAAGAGCTGTCAAAGGACACCAGAAACAAAATTGTAGACCTGCACCAGGCTGGGAAGACTGAATCTGTAATAGGTAAGCAGCTTGGTTTGAAGAAATCAACTGTGGGAGCAATTATTAGGAAAGGGAAGACATACAAGACCACTGATAATCTCCCTCGATCTGGGGCTCCACGCAAGATCTCACCCCGTGGGGTCAAAATGATCACAAGAACAGTGAGCAAAAATCCCAGAACCACACTGGGGGACCTAGTGAATGACCTGCAGAGAGCTGGGACCAAAGTAACAAAGCCTACCATCAGTAACACACTACGCTGCCAGGGACTCAAATCCTGCCGTGCCAGACGTGTCCCCCTGCTTAAGCCAGTACATGTCCAGGCCCGTCTGAAGTTTTCTAGAGAGCATTTTGATGATCCAGAAGAAGATTGGGAGAATGTCATGTATCGTGAGATTTTGAGTGAAAACCTCCTTCCATCAGCAAGGGCATTGAAGATGAAACGTGGTTGGGTCTTTCAGCATGACAATGATCCCAAACACACCACCCGGGCAACAAAGGAGTGGCTTCGTAAGAAGCATTTCCAGGTCCTGGAGTGGCCTAGCCAGTCTCCAGATCTCAACCCCATAGAAAATCTTTGGAGGGAGTTGAAAGTCTGTGTTGCCCAGCAACAGCCCCAAAACATCACTGCTCTAGAGGAGATCTGCATGGAGGAATGGGCCAAAATACCAGCAATAGTGTGTGAAAACCTTGTGAAGACTTACAGAAAACGTTTGACCTCTGTCATTGCCAACAAAGGGTATATAACAAAGTATTGAGATAAACTTTTGTTATTGACCAAATACTTATTTTCCACCATAATTTGCAAATACATTCATAAAAAATCCTACAATGTGATTTTCTGGATTTTATTTTCCTAGTTTTGTCTGTCATAGTTGAAGTGTACCTATGATGAAAATTACAGGCCTCTCATCTTTTTAAATGGGAGAAGTTGCACAATTGGTGGCTGACTAAATACTTTTTTGCCCTACTGTATGCTGAGCACAATATTGGCTGCTTTTTTTCATTCTGCGGTCAAACTCATCCCTAACCATCTCAATTGGGTTAAGGTCAGTGCTTCATGGTGGGAACAACACATGCGGAGCTCATCCGTTCACCTACTCTGCGTCACACAAAGACACGGCAGTTGGAAACCAGCAATTCAACCATGAAGGTCTGTTTCACACAGTCTCCCAGGAACAGTTGATGTTGAGATGTGTCTGTTACTTGAACTCAGTGAAGCATTTATTTGGGCTGCAATTTCTGAGGCTGGTATCTCTAATAAACATCCTTTCCTGTGTTGGTCCTCATGATAGCCAGTTTCATCATAGCGCTTGATGGTTTTTGTGACTGCACCTGAAGAAACAAGTTCTTGAAATGTCCCATATTGACTGACCTTCATGTCTTCAAGTAATGATGGACTGTTGTTTCTCTTTGCTTATTTGAACTGTTCTTGCCATAATATGGACTTAGTTATTTTAGCAAATAGGGCTATCTTCTGTATACCACCTCGAGCTTGTCAGAACACAACCGATTGGCTCAAACGGAAGAAATGACAGAAATCTACTTTTATCAAGGCACACTTGTTAATTGAAATGCTTTCCAGGTGACAACATGAAGCTGGTTGAGAGAATGCCAAGAGTGTGCAAAGCTGTCATCAAGACAAAGGGTGGCTACTTTGAAGAATCTCAAATATAAAATATATTTTTTATTTGTTTCACACATTTTTGATTACTACATGATTCCATATGTGCTATTTCATAATGTTGATGTCTTCACTATTATTCTACAATGTAGAAAATAGTACAAATAAAGACAAACCCTTGAATGAGTAGGTGTGACCAAACTTTTGACTGGTACTCTATGTACTGTACTATGTACTATGTCTATGTCTATGTCTATGTACTATGTACTATGTCTATGTACTGTCTATGTACTGTACTACCTCAATTACCTCAATTACCTCGTACCCCTGCACGGTACTGGTACCCCGTGTATATAGCCAAGTTATCATTCCTCATTATGCATTTATTCCTCATGTTATTATTTGTCTATATTTTTCTCTCTGCATTGTTGGAAAGGACCAGTAAGTGAGCATTTCACTGTTAGTTTATGAAGCATGTGACAAATCAATTGTGATTTGATGTTAGAAAAGAAAGTGTGTATGTCTCTTATGGCACCCTATTCCCTATGGAGTGCACTACTTTAGACCAGGACCTTTTCTGGTAAAAAAAAGAAAGTAGTGCCATATATTGTGAATAGGGTGCTATTTGGGGCACACAGTAAGATGAATTATTTAGTATGCCATTGCAGACTCAACCATGGAAGGAAAGGACTAGCCAGGTACTAGACCTGTATGTGCTTCAGACAACTTCTCTGACAATCAATGTCATGATGACATACAGTATGGGGTTGATATGACGGCGATAGGCAGAAGAGTTGGCTGAAGCATACACACTTAGAGACCAGACCTGGAATTAATGGAGTGCCTAATTTAGGAGAAAGTAATCAAAACAATTATTCCCTCCAAACATTGGAACTAGAAGCGATCTGCAGTATCAGCTACAGTATGTGGTTTCTGCATTCACATTAACAGTATGCTCTTTGTTCATAACAGTACAGTAGAACTACTTTACATCTTTTAAGAAAGATTTTATACCTGTCCCGGTCAGGTGACCCCGCTGCGTTCGTGACATTTATACATATTCAATACAAATATCAACATGTTCATCTGAGAGCATGACATTTCAGTGGCTCACCTGTAGAATGTCGTTTGGGGCAGTCCATACATCCAAGGCTGCAACTCCAGGTTGGGGTACTCCGCAAAAGGCGGGACGATGACGGAGAAGATGAGAGACAGGCAGACGAAGACAGCAGGCAGAATCACCTGTGTGACATAGATATGATATCAGAATCAGTTGCAAAATGACGCTTCTTTGCGCATGGCCTATTTTAGGTATCCTATTCTGTCAATACACTGTTGTGACACTGTCTCAACACGAGGCTGACACAATGCTTGCCATATGAGTTCATGACAATAACGGACTGTCCACATAACTCTGTAATGATACTAACAAAAGTTGGATATTTTCCATGTTAGGACAGTGTCATGGCTGGTCTGTCATTCATGTCATCATGTGACAGGCGCTACATGCAAGTCTTGCATACAGTGTACCGTTATAGTACAGTATGCTCTGTTATTAAGTTATATCTAAAATAATAGTGTGTGTTACGGCACCACTTTCACCAGCCAACCAAATGAACAGAGCATATTCCCCATAGAACTAGAAGAGGGATGTTTCATGTGTATGACCGAGGCTCCCTCAGGCTGCATCAGTGTTATTACACAATCCAATTAGTAAATGCTGCTAGTGACAATTTGTCTTTGCACTTGTCATGTGCTTTCACTCAGATTGGAAATGTGTACTGCACTGCACTGAATAAGCATCATTCAAATGAAGTAAAGTGCATTCAGAAAGTTTTCAGACCCCTTGACTTTTTCCACATTTTGTTACATTACATTGTTTGTTTAAATAAAAGGCTGTAACATAATAAAATGTGAAAAAAGGGGTCTGAATACTTTCCGAATGCACTGTATCGTTGCCACAAATCTATTAACCCTGCTTGCATGTGTGTGTGTGTGTGTGCGCGTGTGGCGTGTGCGTCCGTGCCAGTGCCTGTGTGTGCCTGCTTGCGTAGTTGTGGAAGAGATGGGTGGGGAGAGTAATTCAACATTTCTACCGCTACAGTAGTTACATCATCCTACCCCCATCATTAGCCCCAACTCCCACCCGACCTCTGTTACACTCCACAATGATAGGGATGCAAGTAATAAGACATGAGACCAAAACCTTTTATTATGCTCACCGTGAACTTGTTATGGCTGCCATGCACGTGTAAGGAGTTTTATTAAACACTTTCAAACATCATCAATCGTCACCCACTTCGCTTTATTCTCTTTTCCACCATCGAAGCTCACTGCCACAATTTCCTCCCTTTCTCTCCCTCGTGGAAATGTTCCCTTTTCATTTCCGTTCTCGGAGCTGACTAAAAGTCAAAGACAGAATGCACAATATCTCTTTAATCACTTGTACCGCTAGGTACTCCACTGAAGAGAGATGTTTGCTCAACTTGATTAATTGCATGCTGCAATTGCCGGAACCCATTCAAACAGTACAATACATTGGAAAAATGCTATGTAAACGAGTTCTATGTAAATGCAGGCCCCGGAAAAGTAATAGTCCGCGTTTGCTGAAAAGCGGCTTAATGAGACAATACGTAAGATGGAGGACAACAGAACACACACTCTGACTGTAATTGTGTGTGGCAGCTTGTAGTAGTTCTTCTGCAAACACCCCGCAAACAATGGAGAAAAGTCATTACATTCACAATGTCAATGCTCTCTATAGACTGAGTTTAGCAGCACACACTCAAGTTTGGTGAAACAACGAGTCTGATCTTTCTAAATGGGTACAATACAAACACCAAAACACAAATATTGTGTTTTGTGATTCACTGTAAAATGGCATTTCATTTGAGGGCAGACTGGCTTGTTGGCATAATACATTTGTTTTTGTGAATCAACTAGTGCAACGCTGTCGTCAAGGCAAAGGATGGCTACTTTGAAGAATATCAAATATCAAATATATTTAGATTTTCTTAACACATGTCTGGTAACTAGTTTTGATGTTTAAACTATCATCATACAATGTAGAAAATAGTACAAATATAGAAATTAATGAGTAGGTGTCCAAACTTTTGACTGGTACTGTACAGTATATGATATTCCTATAGTGTTCTATTTAATTCTATTCCATCAACAGGGATTTTGATAATCATCATAATCATGACACCTTGGTCTCAATCCAGACCGGTGTGGAATCAATGTAGAACAACGTAAGTAATATGTATTGCACTCTCCATATTATGTATCTGACCTGGGTTGTCAAGGTGATGCTACAGTATATACTGTACGATGTTGGCCATTAAAGGCTAATTGACAGGAAATAACAATGACTCGCGATAATAAATTCGACTAATTCACAAGTGCTAATAACAGAGACTCACTGCAATACACAGACTAATTTGATGACTAATAAGAAGAAATTGATGGAACATTTCAGAACACCACAGAAAGCTACTTCAGGGGCCAAGTTTAAGGGTGTAACTTTGTTGCCATTGGTTACATATCTGAGAAGTCAAAGAGCAGCTCAGACCATCAATTAACTTTAATTATCGGAGTAAACCACAGGATAATAGCGAAACGGTAGAACAAAGGGACTGGAAGGTCAATGTCGTAGGAGTCTACAAAAACAAGACTGTCCTTTCATTTCCCTGTGAGTATGATGCCGCGACATTGACATGACATAATTCACATTTCAATGAAACTGTCCAAGTGATATCAGCTAAAAATGACAACATATGCTGAGTCATTGGTCTGGTTTCCCGCATTCAATGTTTCTTGTTTTTTTAAAGACGATTGTTCCTCAAGTGCAATGTTAATACCAATTGTCTGGCATAACACACAAAAGTGTCACTAGATATCACTTCACTTTGCCGCAAACTATTGGCTTTGTTCAAATTACACATTCACTCTTGGGAATGGCCAGCATCTCTTGGGGTGCACTGCAACAACATAGTTGAATTCTTATGAGGGGCTTGATTCACGACCCCTTGAACCACGATACTTCTTGCCACAAGTAGCTTTCCCAAAAGGCATCGCATTCAGTCCCATGTACACACGCCGAGCTTCGATTCAGTCGACTTCGCTCACACAACACAACCGATGAGCTCGCCTCCCCACCACCTCCACGAGCTTCCATCCCCTGACTTTCGTCCCCATAAATCACTTCCCTTTGAGTCACACACCATCATCTCTTTTGAATTCCCCACCGGCTCTGCTTGAAGAGATGCTCTTCACAATCAGCTGACAATGGGAGGTGTTTACATGATGGTCAGGCCCTTTTGTCAGTCCTGCAAGTGACATGAATGGGGGAGAAGAGAGGAGAAAGGAGGGAGGAGAGTAGCCCTGAAACAGTCTGCATCCCAATATTTCGTAGGGAACAACTTTTTCCACTAGAGCTCAAAATGAAACATATGGCAATATATCGGGAATAGGGTGCATTTTGGGAATCACTAACACTCCACACATACACACACTTCCACACACCTCCCCTCGCTAACGCAACAGAGCGACGTCCGGGATTGACAGTGACTAATGGTGGGATCAGTATTACAGAGTTACAGGAGGAAGTGTGTTCTAGAACGCGGCAGGTGGTAGGTTTACACACGGGCAAGTGGAAGGAGCGGCGTGGTGCACTTTATGATTACGATGCCTTTGGAGTGTAATTAATTCAATGTCGTGGTATCATTCATCGCTGATGGGGTTACACCACGTCTATACACGTGTTGTGAATAAAGATTTTCATCTTTGTGATTAATAAGGGAGCAGAGCTCAAAATAAATGAGTAAAAGAACAACACATTCTCAGGTTGTAAGTCAACAATTGTGTATCATCTCTGATGAAAGAGAAATTGAAGGTGTCATGTAAATAGATAACCGTGTATTGGTTCTGACTGGAAATTAAAATGACCCACAAAACGATAGAGACACACACTTAATAGGCTAATAGCAACCTGTCAGCGAGCTAATTGTTATGATAATCTTATCTGATACATAACTCATTAAACCACATCATTAGCATACTCGCAAATTAGGAAAAAAAACTCAAAACAAATCAGACAGTTCTCTGACTTTCAGGATCCTATGAATTTAAAGTGGAAACCGTTGTGGTGGGGAGACAAAGTTCACAGGGCTGGTGTGTGTGTGTGTGTGTGTGTGTGTGTGTGTGTGTGTGTGTGTGTGTGTGTGTGTGTGTGTGTGTGTGTGTGTGTGTGTGTGTGTGTGTGTGTGTGTGTGTGTGTGTGTGTGTGTGTGTGTGTGTGTGTGTGTGTGTGTGTGTGCGCGCGCGCGTGTGTTTACATTACAGAGCATCTCTCAAAGTTGTGACGACCTCCGTCTCCTTGGCAACAGCTAGAGACTGACAAAATTCTTCAGATGAGATTAAATCTCCACTACCCTTAAGAAACTGATCATGCATTCTAGGTGTGTTGCATATATATATATATATATATATATATATATATATATATATATATATATATATATATATATATATATATTGGTACTGAGCATTCAAATGTGTGTTTTCCCCTAAAACAAGTTCTCTCATTAGCTCATTTAATTTCTCCTCCACAGATTCATTGGTTGGAAGTATTATCACATCCATTTATAAAACCACTTCCCTCCCACAGTGTAACAAATTTTAAAAATAAATTATTTTTTCATGACAGTACAAAACAAAATTGTATAATTAAGCAATAAGGTATGGGGGGGGGGGGTTATGGCCAATATACCACAGCCAAGGACTGTTCTTAGGCACAATGCATCGTGGAGTGCCTGGACACAGTCCTTAGCCGTGGTATATTGGCCATATACTACAATCCCCAGAGATGCCTTATTGCTGTTATTAACTGGTTACCAAAGTAAAACAGCAGTAAAAATACATGTTTTGTCATACCCGTGGTATACGGCTACCACGGCTGTCAGCCAATCAGCATTCAGGGCTCGAACCACCCAGTTTATAACAGGGCATAGAGAACTATGGGGGTTATGTGTGGTCATTACCTGAGCAATGAGGCCTTTGCGGCTCCTGCGTGCGTGGTGAAAGCGTTTGATGAAGAGGGCCAGGAACTGTCTCCGGATCAGTTCCCATCCCGTGATCACACTGGAGCCCTTCCCATTCACATTGGCCACTCTCTCCACATCTAAAATGGAAGGCATACAAAATGTCTGCATTACTACAGTGCACTTTCTGTAGAATAGGATTTTATGAAGTGAATTGATAACAATCTGATAGGCTCTTGGGTTTGTAGGAAGTGAATACAAATTATTTAGCTTCTCCAATGGCGTAAAAAGGAACAAAAAACACAGTTATCAGTCTCCACTCAAAAGAGTAAAACAATCCCCACAAAAAAAAGCAACCTCTTATCAGTCTCAAAAGTCCAACCAAAATATTTTTGACACAAAGCATATTCAAATGGTAAACCGGCATGTGATATTGAATTTGTTTCATAAATGGTCTTGCTCAGGGAGAAATTGCAAGACGGGAGACATGTTCCGATACTATTGTATTGTGGAAAATGAAAACCTCCTGTGAGGAATATTAATTCATGTAATATTAATTTGGCTTTCCAAAATGGCCGCTAGTGTGGAAAAGCCACCTGTATGACAAATCAGCTGTCTTGGCAACCAAGGAGAGAAAGGAGCACGAATTGTCACAATGACTGACCTTTTGCATCTTCTCCAGAGTTAATTGTCAGAGAGCAGCAAATAATGAGGCTTTTTTTTTACATGAATGTGCGAGCTGCTGCAAGACGACAAGGCATTGACCCGGTATTACATACCCTCCACTCTGCTAGTGAACTTCACTTTCATCTCGTCTTCAGCTGGATAGTAACAATAGACAGGGAGGACATAAAGAAAATGGATCATGGCCATACATTCCACTTAAACATCCCTTCTCTAGTTCAGAATAGGCTTATTTACTTTTTAGTTTTTGACGATAACACTCAAAGGTTAACGGCATACCACTTTTCCCAGGCATTTCGTCTGAAGTGTCCCCGACTTTGGTGAGGCTTTGCCGTTGCCTCTTGGATTCCCTTGAACTTCTTGTCTTGTCTCTTACCAAAGCTGCGTTGATAGCTGAAAGAATATACTTAAGATGAGTTGTTTTGGCTTAATCCGTTTACAGTTACGATTACCATACAGAAAGTACAGCAACCTGTATTGTGAACTATACGTTGCATTATTACTAGCTGTGGGCACTAATATGAATAATTTGATATGATATCGATATGATCAAGGTATATCGTCATATCCGTTTGCATTCAAATTAGTTGGGTAGGTTTAGGCTCCCAGAAGATTCACACCTGGCCCAATGGGGAGTGATCAGCAAGTAGTTGTCTGGACTCTCGAGAGAAAAAGTGAACATTCACACAGTTGCAATGCTTTTTTAATAAAACCAATACAAACTGATATCGTATCGATATTCCATATCAGTGCCCATCACTACACACTACTGTACGTAAAAACAGAAAACCCTAAAAACTAGGGTTTTTAAGTAATTGTCAGATTTGAGATAAAATGCAAAGGTTAGCTGTAGGTTGAAAAGTAAAGTCCTTTGGTAATTGATCCAACAAGGAAAATGCTACTAAACGAGTGCATAATCGATCAACACTAGTTCAATCAATGTAGTACAGAGAATCACTGAACATCAAAGCAATACAGAAGACTCAATGATGTGTGTGGTTGTGTCGATACTTCATATAATCAGTCCACGATTAAACTATTTTACTAAATTGTTACATTTTAACCCCCCAAATTACAGTCAACCGCCATTTTACCTGGGATTTCCGCATCAACACCTGTGTCCTCTGCCACTTTGAGGAAAATCTGTGAGATGGAACACGGCATAATTACCATGATATGAAATGGCTTTTTTTCTCATCATTTTTCATCATTGAAGTGACCTCTATGTGTGTCTTAAACAAATGATCGACAACACTCCTGTTATTACAATAACAAGGACTATCTTCATTACACTGATAAATAGTCCTCCTTCCCTGCTCCTGTATTACACACACACACACACACACACACACACACACACACACACACACACACACACACACACACACACACACACACACACACACACACACACACACACACACACACACACACACACACACACACACACACACACACACACACACACACACACACACACACATATTGAAAATACCACAGACTGACATCTCATTTCCCTTCCTTAAATAAATATGTGCAGTAGGTACCACCTGAATAACCTTGTGTCTGTTGAGAAGGAATTATTCACACTGCCTGCCAAGCCTCTTCATCTGCCAAAACTATCTGAGACATATTAGTTGTGTTTAACAACACTCACTTGGTGGTATGTACCTGCCTACATAATCCAACACTACCCTTGGCATAGTAAGCATTTGGTTAGTTTAGGAGAGCGCAGTGTATGTGTGTGTCTCGTCCGCCTCATACCTCCTCTAGTGTGGTATCTGAGATGCCGTAGTTGGTGACACCAATGTCGGCCATCTTGAGGTCCAGCTCTTTGAAGAGGAGTGCAAAGGTGCCATCCTTGGCCCCGCCATAGGGAAGGATGTAGGTGATCTCCTGGCCGATGCTCTCGAGGAACACCGCCTCGGGAACATGCCGACACACCACCTTACTGACATCTATGAGCGCAACATGGTGAAGAGAAACAGGAAGGATGACATGGATGTATTGAAAAGAACTTACAGTATAATTGATGTCCTTTATAATGACAAATGACAATAATACAAAATTAAACCGTACAAGTCAATACACCTCATTTAAAATCATTGAGGCCAACACAAAAACATTCTACAACTCTTTTACTTTTTCAAAAGTGAGGTGAATCGGGGTCTCCTCAAGGGTCATATTCACAGTTGAGATACAGTTGGTTTGTGAGTTTTGCAAAAAACAGCACCATGACAAGTATGGAAGATATTCGAGAAACGCAAGTGGATTTGAAATTCTACATTCCAAAGAGAAACTGGAATTGCCATATCTTGTTAGTTCCTCATCATTATGATATCTAAAGAGCAAATCTCAAAATCAAACGTATTGCCCTTTATAGGGAATAGGGTGCCATTTGGTATGCACAACCCAAGAAAACACCACCTACTCCATTGATCACATAGATAATTACAGCTGCTCAACCAAGTGAGGCTTTGGCTTTATGATGTCGGAAAGTGGATCGGCTTCACATGTTTTACACTTTTGCCTTAACAACCTCTTAAACGTAAGGGACCCTATTTGATTTGTTTTATTTGGTGTGACTTACTACCATATATGGGCATACAGTTTTATACAGGCAGGTGGAGCCGATGACCTCATTTCAAGATGGCTGCTACCGACATTCTGGTTAGCATTGTGAAGCAGAAACGAAATAAACATTGAGTATGTTGATACACACCGAAAGCCGGGACTTCACAGATCATTAGGATATCTCATTTGTCTGCCTGTGACCTACCGTTATTGATCACCAGCCCCGAGAGTCAACATTTTTATTTTACACAATGTTTTCAAACAGCAAACATCTTACAATGTAAGCTTTGATTTGAGATATAGCTACATAGGGGGTTCTAAATTAATCCTTAGGTTGGAAGGAACAATGTTATTTTGCCAATGTTATCTGATGATGTATGACTTAATGGCAACGAATGTCGAATGTCCACCGAGTGACTAACTTTGCGCATCAAAAATATGATGTTGCCTGCTTACGCGCTGTAGGCATCCATTACACAGGGGATTGGCCACTATGGCACCTTCACAGTCTTGTAGCCAATGAGAAGTTTTCCAGGGATATGCAGTTGACCTGGGTGGGACAAACCAAGGTCTAGAACCTTTTATGCGTAATGCTAAATATTGCTAGCTGGTTCAGACACGAGACTCACTGAGCACGTTACATTACATTACATTGTAAACAGATTTCATCACTTTAATTCCATCGCTTTAGCATAAAAGATGGCTGATGTACACCGACATAGAAGCTTTGAATAATATACTGGAGTCGGACTCGGATCAGGGGAACAATATGGACAACGAGGATTTCGACTCAGCAGACGAAGATTGAAACTTTTTGAAAGTTTCAATTGCAGTCGCAAAAACCATCAAGCGCTATGATGAAGCTGGCTCTCATGAGGACTACCACAGGAAAGGAAGTTACCTCTGCTGCAGAGGATAAGTTCAGTAGAGTTACCAGACTCTCCAGAAACTGCAGTCCAAATAAATGCTTCAGTAACAGACAATCTCAACAAATGTTCTGAATCAGGCCTTCATGGTTTAATTGCTGCAAAGAAACCACTACTAAAGGACACCAATAATAAGACGAGACTTTCTTGGGCCAAGAAACACAAGCAATGGACATTAGACCGGTGGAAATCTGTCCTTTGGTCTGATGAGTCCAAAATTTGAGATTTTTGGTTCCTACCGCCGTGTCTTTGTGAGACACAGAGGTGGTGAACGGATGATCTCCGCATGTGTGGTTCCCACCGTGAAGCATGGAGGAGGAGGTGTGATGGTGTGGAGATGCTTTGCTGGTGACACTGTGGGTGATTTAAAAAAAAAATTCAAGGCACACTTAACCAGCATGGCTACCACAGCATTCTGCTGCGATACTCCATCTCTTTTTTGCTTAGTGGGAATGTTTTTTTTGAACAGAACAATGACCGAAAACACACCTCCAGGCTGTGTAAGGGCTATTTGACCAAGAAGAAGAGTGATGGAGTGCTGCATCAGATGACCTGGCCTCCACAATCACCCAACCTCAACCCAAATGAGATGGTTTGGGATGAGTTGGACTGCAGAGTGAAGGAAAAGCAGCCAGCAAGCGCTTAACATATGTGGGAACACATTCAAGACTGTTGGAAAAGCATTCCAGGGGAAGCTGTTTGTGAGAATTCCAAGAGTGCCAGCATGTGTGACCCATTTAAGGAAACAAGGCGTATGTCGTGGATCACTGCTTTACAGTAGAGCCACTTGAACATAAACTTTTTCTTTATCAAAATGCACTTTTTTGGCAGAAATGCCATCTCGAACATGTAAACGTTCATGTGCCTTAATAACAAACTTGTATGCCTTCTGTAAATAGGAATGCAATTGATTATGAGCCTAGTTGGTTTAGCCACAGAAAGAGACAGCAACCTGTCTGAGATAATGAGTGGGCTGAACATGTCGAGAGTTGAGTTTGGATTGGTTTGCCATGTAGCACGCTTCCTGTCTAACGCGGCATTTAAAAAATGTATTACGTAGTAAAACTGCATATGTGTTTTTCTCCACTTTCTGGAGGACCGAGTTTTGAAATCAGTGGAATTCATAGCTAAAGAGATGGAGAAAACACCTGTCTCTGGATTACATCTTCAAACTAAGGGCAACCATGGCATCTGTGACAGGACACATCCATCTATAATGTGTATGGGTAAGATAGTCTAGCTAGCTACATTTTCAGATATTATACATTTCTAATTTTGACAGAAAGTTCTTTCATTTCAAGTTAAAGTGTACAGTTAGCTAGTTAACGCTAGCTGGCTGCCTTCCTAGCTAACATTACGTGTATGATCTAATTATTCGTATCTCAGAGCCATTTGCTTGGCTATTTATATTCTAATGTAAGCTAGCTAACATTGAACCTGGTTGGTTAGCTACCTGCAGATTCATGCAGGGTAGTAACGTCATGAGTTGGGATTGTGGTTCATTGTTAAGCTAGTTAACTTCACTAGGGTAGGGGGCACTATTTTCACTTCCGGATGAAAAGCGTGCCCAAAGTAAACTGCCTGCTACTAAGGCCCAGAAGCTAGGATATGAATGTAGTTGGTAGATATTGATAGAAAACACTCTAAAATAATGTCTGTGATTATGACAGAACTGATTTGGCTGGCAAAAACCTGATAAAAATCCATCCAGGAAGTGGGCTTTTTTATGTTTGTAGTTTTCTATTGAATGCCATTACAGTATCCATAGACTTAGGACTCAAATTGCACTTCCTCTGGCTTCCACCAGATATAAACAATCTTTAGAAATAGTTTCAGACTTGCATTCTGAAAAATGAATGTGTAAGACCTCTCTGAATGAGTGGACACCGCAGTGGCCCAGAAATTTTTCCATACGCCTTTCTTGTTAACCTTTTATATTGACAATGTTCAAATATTATGACTAAAAACAACCTGAGGATTGATTATATATATAGTTTGACATGTTTCTATGAACTTTACGGATACTATTTGGATACGTCTGCATGTTGTGACTGCATTTGAGCCTGTGGATTACTGAACAAAACGCGCAAAGAAAACAGAGGTTTTTGGATATAAACATGGACTTTATCGAACAAAATGAACATTTATTGAGTAAATGGGAGTCTTGTGAGTGCAAGATCATCAAAGGTAAGTGATTCATTTTATCACTATTTCTGACTTGTGTAACTCTTCTACTTAGCTGGTTACTGTTTGTAAGGATTTG
This sequence comes from Oncorhynchus gorbuscha, assembly GCF_021184085.1. Classification (NCBI taxonomy): domain Eukaryota; kingdom Metazoa; phylum Chordata; class Actinopteri; order Salmoniformes; family Salmonidae; genus Oncorhynchus; species Oncorhynchus gorbuscha. Next base: position 22,225,517 of record NC_060193.1, read on the forward strand.
TCTGCTGGGCGCTGTTCTCAGATAATCGCACGGTATGCTTTCGCCAAGCCTTTTTGAAATCTGACACAGTGGTTGGATTAACAAGAAGTTCATCTTTAAACCCATGTATAACACCTGTATGTTTTATTAATTTTTATAATGAGTATTTCTGTTTTTGAATTTGGCACGCTGCAATATCACTGGATGTTGGCCAGGTGGGACGCTAGTGAGGTTAACAGAAGACTCCACTATGCAAGCAACTATTCGGGTGCGTTCGCATATTCAGTCTGGCCATATACTCCTAATTCAGAGCACTCTCGTCTGTGTGTGCCATAGCGCAGAATAACTGATGAATTTAGGAATGCTCAACACCTGTTGAATATGGCCGGTGTCAGTAAACGTTGGCAAAAAAGCGTAATTAAATTGTTGCCAGCAGCACAGTTAGTCCTCAACGCTCTGGATAACATGAAAACAACGTAACCAGCTCTGCTAGGGCGAGTAAAATGGTCAGAGTTTGGGTGGGTGCTAAAGCTGAAGAGGGTGTGAACGATGCTGAATGGGTGTAGACAAAGGAGAGCTCTCCAGTAGGTACCAAAAGATTCAAAGGCCAAGTTAATCAACTTTCAGAATTACTTTCTCATTGTTCCTCAAATGCAGTGTATGATAAACCGATTTGTAGCTTGTGTCTCTGCTTTTATTCAATGTAAAAAAACACAATTTCAACATTTGCTACATAAGGTGGTTGGTCACATTGTGGGAAATCCTTCAATTCTGTTGGAAAGACATTCGTCATGAAGCTGATTGAGAGAATGCGAAAAGTGTGCAAAGCTGTCATCAAGGCAAAAAGTGGCCACTTTGAAGAATCTAAAATATACTTTGATTAGTGTAACACTTATGTGGTTACTACTGTACATGATTTCATATAGGTAGAAAATAGTAAACGTAAAGAAAAGGCCTGGAATGAGTACTGTAAATGTGTCAACTTTTGACTGGTACATCTGTGTGGTTTTTAAGTAGAACATTGGCATACCCAGACAGTTATACAGAGAGGACATGATTGAATATATCCTTGGGTCCCTCTGTCATATTTGTTGTTTATTTTTTAGATGGTTTGGATATTGATCAAAATGAAGCCATAACATTGTATTCAAGGCCCACGCACGCACACACACACACACACACACACACACACACACACACACACACACACACACACACACACACACACACACACACACACACACACACACACACACACACACACACACACACACACACACACACACACACACACACACACACACACACACACACACACACTCAATCAATCAAAATCCAGTCTTTCTTCCTTCATGATAGGTACAATCCAGGTCCCCCAATCTCAGTTCCTTGATTCTTGATCGTCACTCCAAGTTAAAAAAAATAAGAATATATATTTGGAAGACCAAGGCTGCCTTATTACTGATTGGGACTACGGTCGGCACCTACTCTGGATGGGACTGACACTGGTCGGGCAATCAGACCCACTAGCCAGTGTCACAGATCTCAGAGAGAGAGAGAGAGAGCGTGGACTAGAATACTTAGAGATGTCACTGTGACACGAAATGGAGTGGACAATCAACTGCTGACATGACATTCTAAAGCCTGTCAGATCTCTCAGGCCACTCTTCGTCTTTCTGTTCTGTTCTAGCTGTATGGTGGTGGGTTCCACCCATACAATGTTAGGTGATTTGAGTACTTGGAAAAACATGACATGAAATCGTCCTTCAATTGAACTATTTCCCATGACAGTTAAGGTTGAACATACTGTATATGGCACTTGTGAATGAAGCACAAGGGACAAACATGACACAGTTTGGATACATTATTAAGGGGGATCCTGTTGCTGAATACTATTTAGGTGGTGTTAATCCTACCTGTGGGTTCAGAGTTACTCCAGTTCTGTCGTGCGATCCCTTCAACCAGACTGGTTCTCCTCAATGACTCACCAGTCTCCTATTAGAGAGAAATGAAAAAGGTTGCATCACGGTGGAGGTCTCAGGCTGATTGTTGCCTTCATAATTCTCTTCTCATGTCTATCGAATCACCACTGTAGTCGAAGCAGGACTGCTGAGATTGAAAGTCCTACTGAGACTATCCTAATATGGACACTGTGTATATATTTCATGTTATTCGCTCAACCATCGTGTCACGAGTTATTGGTGATGGTGAGAGGTTAGCATGTCTTGTGGGTATGATCTTTGACCCACTAACTTTCTCACTCATCATTATTCACTATTTATTCTTGATTATCCATAATCATGGTAGCATCCACGTGAATGTATAAGTGTTAGAAACATATTCTATTGTTATTTACAATGCTGGTTACTCCAACATGACACATTATTTAACATTCATTTCCACTGGGCTCAAAAAAGTTGAAACACACACACATTTTTTATATTTTTTACTGCAAATGCATCCAACACGTTTGTAGGGTCACAAGCTAGATGCCGTCATTCCGTGGTAAGAATATGGTACCAAATACTAAACCTTTGACTACTTGATAAGAATCTTTGTCAATCATTTTTACCCCTACCTTTGAGGGAAAAACATATGACTTGTTGAACAAAATCTATTTCTAAGAGCAATTGTATTATTATTAAAGAAAATAGTTTCCCAATTTCTTGGAGCGAAGAATATTGGTCCGTATTTTAATTATTTGTTTGAAACAGTCATTATTGCGCTTCTTTATCAAGGGTGTCAATAATTCTGGACCCCTCTGTGCTGTATAAAAGTAGTTAAAATTCATGACATTTTGATGACGGTAGTGTGCTAACCAGGTTTTTGACCATTTTTGGGTTTACTTTTAGAAAATAATGATATTAAAGGACCAAAATACCCCAACCTCAAAATGGATGTAATTTCACCCCATTTACAGTCAATGGACAGGATGGGAAGCATGAACTATTGTTTTTATGAGAACCACAGGCCAAGTCCTCGGCACCAACGGGCTGAATATGCAAGTCATTTTGCGGGAGCATTACATCTTTCGTTTGTCTCTTTGTTCTTAATTTATTTATTCATTTTTTGAACAAATTACTCCACTCCCCACAAAGAGCCTATAGACGAATGGTAATTGTTGTAGCCCTGCAGGCATCAGTGAATCTTGTTCATTTGCTGCTATTGATTAAAACTAAGTGTGCAAGGCACTGCAAGGAACTAGATCAAGAATCCCACTCCCCTCTCCCTCAAGACAATTAGTATCATCCAGTACTGAGGTATCTGCCAATTCTCATGCTGGGGGAGACTAAACAGATCATTACAGGGGTGGGCAACAAGTCAGATCACTTTGGAAAGTCAGAGGAACCGTGTCAATAATGGACTGCATGGCAAATGTTGCTGATGTGTCTTAGAGGTTACTTTTGGAGTGATTCCCCCAGATGTAAAAAGTCTAACAAATGATCATGCCCCATTATGGGTGAATTATTGGTTGGTGTAGTGATGTTGTTCAATGTGGGATCAGACATCATGAATGGGCAATTGCAAATATACACCATAGTTGTATGTTTCCTTTGGAAATACAGGTTTAGTTCACAATGATCAAATTAAACTAAGCTGAAAACGCACAGCCAATAAAAATAAAACAAAAGTTGGGATTTTGAACTAGGTAGCACATGAAGTGTCAAGTGTGGGGTTCACCCAGCTCCATCATTTCCTAAATAGAGAACTATTTATCAATCTGGGGGCCTGTTTTGGAACTTCAACCATTTCAACTGTTAGCACAACTTTCAAAAATCATATCGATAAATTATCAACACAACATTTCCTAAGCCCAAAACAGACATCAATGCAAAATGCACAAAATGCAGCACACACGTTAAATGATTAACTTTGCTCCTTGGTGATGTTTCCCGTAGGTACAGATCTGGGGATCTTCCAAACCTTAACCATTGTTTGGTAAAATGAAAAACTGACCCGAGATCAGTGTCCAGGGGCAACTTCACTCTCCTCCATTTACCTCTTTCACCTGGCGCTGCTCGACTCCAGTGCACTGGTTGGTCATTTGCCCGTCTCCGGCCTTGACCAGAGTGAGGTAGTAGCCACTGCCAAAGTATTTCTTCAAGAACAGGGAGGAGCCATAGCAACACATCTTGCCGTGAGAGATAATGGCAATGCGGTCTCCCAAGATGTCCGCCTCATCCATGTGATGAGTGGAGAGGATGATTGTGCGACCTGCGGGGGAGAGATGGAGAAAACCAATCTATTGATTTCACTCAATGGGTCCAATTTGAGGTGGTAGGGGGGGTGGTGTGTGTATGTATGCGTGTGAGTCAGTACTCTAGGAGAGGTTTGTTTGTTTGTTTCGTCAACCATCGTGAGAAATAAAGAAAGTTGCACCAAATAAACAACAACTGTAAAGTCATTGAACTGAGCCAAGTTTCCACATTGTGTTTTTGTGCTTATTTCCTCATTGTCCAGCCCTCTGTGTCAACACTCACACTGTGCTGCAAAGCAACAAGACTGTGTGTGGGTGGGAATCTGGAACAAATGACAAATTCTGCAGTAACAGTCTTCCTTCCAAATCAAGATAGAAAACAACAACTACATACACTTCCACCTAAATAGAATACTATTTAACCAACACACAACTATGCATAGGCCTGGTTAAATAGATCTCCTAGCAGTCCCTTTGTTTTGTTTCTGAACACACGTTCCTTTCTTGTCAGTGGAAGTTATATTTGAGTGAAACCAAATGGCAACCACAGAGAATCCATACACGACCCCGGAGCCTGCTTATTCACAGAGGAAGGGGTGGGTTATATCATGCCGCCTGAGCTAACATATACTAATTAGCACATTCCTAGTCAATCAGGAAGCAGGCATGACATTTGTGATGAAGTCACAGCATGGTCATCTAGCGGATGTCGTTAGCTCACAGCGTGTGCGTGGTGGCAGCAGTGAAATGTGTCTCTGTTATTGTTGATTGTGCCACATTTTCAAAACAGCATAAACACCCTTTGTCTCCAATATATACTCTGATATGCAGGGAAATGTAGGATTTTAAAGGTTAGCAATACAATGTCTTTATTGAAGTGTAACAGGGTATTTACATTTTAAGAGGAAATAATGATGTAACAGGCCACATACTGCAAGACTGCTAAACGGATGTGAAATTAGGCCTAAACACTACATGCAACCATTGTGTAAAACAACAATGGGAAAACTAGGAACCCCTACATTACAAGATACTGACTAGAGTCAAAGTAATATGTAAGTGAAATACACTGTGCTGTTTTGTGGAATTGACAATTGGACCGACATAATATTGGTGATGGTATTATTAATGCAGTCCAGCTGGACCCCCCCCCCCCCCTTTTCGTCAGATTTGGGGTCATTATTACAAAAGGTCAGGGATATCTGCTGAGCATGTCGTTTTTTCCCCCCTCCGTGCTAGTTAAATTTGTATCCCCACAGGACACATTACCTGGATAAGGACACACTCGGAGGTCGTTAGCCATACCCTCACGCAGCAAACTGCTATTTTGTTTGGAGAACCTGAGAACCCAAACATTTATTCCCTCCCACCCCTTGTGCCCTGTCACCATCTGAGCTTCTGAATTTGATCTCTGTGCTATGCTATAGCTCTTTACTAACATGGCCCAGACACCCATTGAGTGCCTCACTGAAATCACATGAGTATTAAAACAAGCATGTCACAAACATCAAAATGTAAACATTTGTGGAGTCACCTTATTTAGTTTTAGGTAGCATTAAGTTTGCTAGCAAAGATGGATGCAGTACTTAACTAACTGTTAGTATGTCAATCACAATGGTAAAATGTAAACTTGACACAGCAGCACTACTGGAGCTCGCAAAATAGTGTAGAAACAATTGCTAACTAACTGCAAACACATTTTTCTGGCTAACTAATTACTTTGACTAACTGCGGGGAAAAACAATACACTTATTAACATTAATTAGCAAATGCAAATCTCGTTGCTAGCAAACAAGATGCTGTATCAAATACTGAAAGGTGTCTCCGGTACTGTTTACCATGATGTCTACACTTTCCAATCAGATTGTTTCTCCCCAAAGCAGCAAGATAGTTAACTAGCAAAGCTGTCATAAAAAAAGCCTCCAGAGTGATGATGGGAGGTGGCTACAGTTGTGTTCATATTTTACCAAATGTGACCGAAAGCACTTTCCATGTGTATCAAATGTATGGAAAAGAGCGGTTCTTTGAAGGGGGAAATTGGGAGGATTGCAGCAGGTAGTCCCATGTGATTCGACACTACTGACATGGCTCATTTTGCATGGCCGTTTGTGCTCGCTGTTGATATTTCAAGAAATTGCCTTGGTTTACAGGGAGAAATAATAAAAACACACTGGATGATGGGAGCTGGGAGAAAAATAAATGTGTTTGGTCGGTGTGCAGCCCACTAAGGTATACTGATTTATGGTGTGTTGTGGTGCATTACAGAACAAAGTGATAAATCAAAGTAGTGGGAAACACAGGTACATCTCCTGTGCTGTGAATACATGCAACATAATACTGGTGAAAACCGGAGTTCTAAAATCCTGTATTCCTTTAAGAGTACATCAAAATGAGGGATGCAGACATTCATGCAACAGCTGCAAGATAGTTAATAGGTGTGTGTACTTAGGCTAAAGTAAGTACCTTGTACTGCATTCAGAAAATGTTCACTCCTCCATCATCTAGACTACTTAACTCTAAACTAGTCAATCCTCATCCCACCTCAAGCACTCATCTAGTCTACTTAACTCTAAACTAGTCATCCCTCCTCCATCACCCAGTCTACTTAACTCTAAACTAGTCATCCCTCCTCCATCACCCAGTCTACTTAACTCTAAACTAGTCATCCCTCCTCCATCACCCAGTCTACTTAACTCTAAACTAGTCAATCCTCCTCCATCACCTTGTCTACTTAACTCTAAACTAGTCAATTATCCTCCCTCCTCAGACATCACCTAGTCTACTTAATTCTAAACTAATCAAACCTCATCCCTCCTCCTCAAGCCCTCATCTAGTCTACTTAACTCTAAACTAGTCAATCCTCCTCCATCACCTAGTCTACTTAACTATAAACTAGTCAATTATCCTCCCTCCTCCTCAGACATCACCCAGTCTACTTAATTCTAAACTAGTCAATTCTCCTCATCCCTCCTCCTCAAGCCTTCATCTAGTCAAGTTCAAACTCTGCACTAGTCAAGCATCAAACTTGACTAGGTGAGGTCTGAGGAATGATAATATTCCTAATATGGATTCCATAATAACTAGATCAATAATGTGGAAACTATTTACACCTGAACAGTACCTGGGCTTTACCTGTTTCACTCAATGAGAAACAGAAAATCTGTCTGAAGTGTTGCAGTTATCGTATTACTAAACCACTAAATAAGTCTGACATTCACCACACTCCATAGCATAGACAGATAAGTGTTTCCAATGACATCATTGGTGTGCATCACGTGATTTTGACCAACTGTGAATAGGCATTTCCTACTTGTTGGTTGACGATGTCACTGGAAACACTTTATCTTTCTCTATCCTTTTTTTAGTACAAAACACAGAAATGCATCATTTTCACATGCAGTCTGTTGATTCTGGGGTGGTGCAGGAGATGAACATGAAGAACATGAAGATGACAAATTGTGAACTTTTGCTTTTAAGGGACTACGTTCAGAAACAGGACTTGCACTTAGTTGTGTGGTTGTCTACATCTTTAACTTCAAACAGGCTGTATCTAAAGAGAGTGTTCTGTTTATCCTATCAACAGTACATAGAACATTTCAATTGAGAAAAGTGGGTAGTTACTTCTGAATTGGAAGGACAGGGTTTCTTAGTGCCTGTATCCCAACAAATTCTGGAAAAAGTCAAGGGGTATGAATACTTTTTGAAGGAACTGTATGTCAACACCGACAGATCCCTTACTGTACAAGCAAAGCTTGTTTACACTACTGCTCCAACGGTTGGAATGAATTTGTCCTGATACTGTATTACATAATTTGTCAACAGGGGACTCATTTGTTCTGATACTGTATTAGGTCATTTGTCAACAGGGGATTCATTTGTTCTGATACTGTATTAGGTCATTTGTCAACAGGGGATTCATTTGTTCTGATATTGTATTAGGTCATTTGTCCTGATACTGTATTAGATCATTTGTCAACAGGGGATTCATTTGTTCTGATACTGTATTAAGTCATTTGTCAACAGGGGATTCATTTGTTCTGATATTGTATTAGGTCATTTGTTCTGATACTGTATTAGATAATTTGTCAACAGGGGACTCATTTGTCCTGATACTGTATTAGGTCATTTGTCAACAGGGGATTCATTTGTTCTGATACTGTATTAGGTCATTTGTCAACAGGGGATTCATTTGTTCTGATACTGTATTAGGTCATTTGTCAACAGGGGATTCATTTGTTCTGATATTGTATTAGGTCATTTGTCCTGATACTGTATTAGATCATTTGTCAACAAGGGACTCATTTGTTCTGATACTGTATTACATCATTTGTCAACAAGGGACTCATTTGTTCTGATATTGTATTAGGTCATTTGTTCTGATACTGTATTAGATCATTTGTCAACAAGGGACTCATTTGTTCTGATACTGTATTAGGTCATTTGTCAACAGGGGATTCATTTGTTCTGATATTGTATTAGGTCATTTGTCCTGATACTGTATTAGATCATTTGTCAACAAGGGACTCATTTGTTCTGATACTGTATTACATCATTTGTCAACAAGGGACTCATTTGTTCTGATATTGTATTAGGTCATTTGTTCTGATACTGTATTAGATCATTTGTCAACAAGGGACTCATTTGTTCTGATACTGTATTAGGTCATTTGTCAACAGGGGATTCATTTGTTCTGATACTGTATTAAGTAATTTGTCAACAAGGGATTCATTTGTTCTGATACTGTATTAGGTCATTTGTCAACAGGGGATTCATTTGTTCTGATACTGTATTAGGTCATTTGTCAACAGGGGATTCATTTGTTCTGATACTGTATTAAGTAATTTGTCAACAAGGGATTCATTTGTTCTGATACTGTATTAGGTCATTTGTCAACAGGGGATTAATTTGTTCTGATACTGTATTAAGTAATTTGTCAACAAGGGATTCATTTGTTCTGATATTGTATTAGGTCATTTGTTCTGATACTGTATTAGATCATTTGTCAACAAGGGACTCATTTGTTCTGATACTGTATTAGGTCATTTGTCAACAGGGGATTCATTTGTTCTGATACTGTATTAGGTCATTTGTCAACAGGGGATTCATTTGTTCTGATACTGTATTAAGTAATTTGTCAACAAGGGATTCATTTGTTCTGATATTGTATTAGGTCATTTGTTCTGATACTGTATTAGATCATTTGTCAACAAGGGACTCATTTGTTCTGATACTGTATTAGGTCATTTGTCAACAGGGGATTCATTTGTTCTGATACTGTATTAAGTCATTTGTCAACAGGGGATTCATTTGTTCTGATACTGTATTAAGTCATTTGTCAACAGGGGATTAATTTGTTCTGATACTGTATTAAGTAATTTGTCAACAAGGGATTCATTTGTTATGATACTGTATTAGGTCAATTGTCAACAGGGGATTCATTTGTTCTGATATTGTATTAGGTCATTTGTTCTGATACTGTATTAGATCATTTGTCAACAAGGGACTCATTTGTCATACTATATTATGTCCTTTGTCAACCGGGGATTAATTTGCTCTGATACTATATTATGTCCTTTGTCAACAGGGGATTCATTTGTTCTGATACTATATTATGTCCTTTGTCAACCGGGGATTCATTTGTTCTGATACTATATTATGTCCTTTGTCAACCGGGGATTCATTTGTTCTGATACTATATTATGTCCTTTGTCAACCGGGGATTCATTTGTTCTGATACTATATTATGTCCTTTGTCAACCGGGGATTCATTTGTTCTGATACTATATTACGTCCTTTGTCAACTGGGGATTCATTTGTTCTGATACTATATTAAGTCATTTGTCAACCTGGGATATATTTGCTCTGATACTATATTTTGTAATTTGTCAACCGGGGAGATGCTGGATGAAATTACAATCTGTATATATAATAGATTGAGCAGCTATGAAACAAATTGTTCATGGAATAGCCTATGAATTGGTTTGCAGCTGTGATATCGGTGATAGTAGGATTAATTTGCAAGGCAATGTGGCATCACAGTGATTATTTCATTTGTTGACTTGATTATAAAAAATGTGTGGGAGACGAGGCATTTAATTCAGCCTAATTTCATTCATAAATGCATAATTTCCATAAAATGCCTTTTGTTTATGCTTTTTGATTTATGCTTAGAACATTTGTCTTATCTCAATGATTCATCACCTTAATTAAAAACACACTGCAGGCTGTAGCATTAGATACGCACGGATCATTTTCTAGCATTCTCTAAATGGCATAAATGCAATTGTTTCCCCAAGTGATCAAACGCAACTTAAACATAATCCACTATCATTACCAAACCTTTTGTCAACTACATCCTCGCCTAAATATGAAAATATATTTCACTGCTAAGACATTAAGCTTTAAACAAATATATAACGTTGTAAGCTGTAATATCAGTACATGCTATTTAATGTACACCCGAGATAAACTTTGAAGTTAGGCATTTGGCTGCTTTCTATCAGAGAAGTAGTTTATGTGGCATCGATATTAGTCCAGAAAATGTATTCTAGTGTCAAAATTGACAACAAAGTGTAAATAGGACCATTTTGTTCATGAAGTCAGTCTCTGAGGATGAGTTTCGATTTCGACAATGCTCAGTTGCCCACTAACACGGGATACACAGCTGCAGGGATTGCGCTCTATCAAATCCCACCACGGAACACAACTGATTTCTTAAGTTACACTACATATATATTTACAAACGTATGTGGACACCCCTTCAAATTAGTGGATTCAGCTATTTCAGCCACTCCCGTTGCTGACAGATGTATAAAATCGAGCACACAGCCATGCAATCTCCATAGCTAAACATTAGCATTTAATGGCATCATTGAAGAGCTCAGTGAATTTCAAAGTTGCACCGTCATAAGACTCCACATTTCCACCAAGTGAGTTGTTAAATTTCTGCCCTGCTAGTGCTGCCCAGGTAACCTGTAAGTGCTGTTATTGTGATGTGGAAATGTCTAGGAGCAACAACGGCTCAGCCACGAGGTGGTAGTAGTGCTGTTTGCGGAGACCGTATTACGAGGAGTCATTGAAGGCAGTCAAATTCCACGTGACCATTTAATCACAGTAATTAGGCTTCTCCAAGCTCTGATGATGCTGATGGCCATTAGTAGCCTACCAAACTTACTCACTGACTGGTACTCAGCACTCTATTGTCCCTCAAATCACTCTGATTTCAATGCTGTGAGGGGAACGGCACCTCAGTACCTCCAGGCTCTGATCAGGCCCTACACCCAAACAAGGGCACTGCGTTCATCCACCTCTGGCCTGCTCGCCTCCCTACCACTGAGGAAGTACAGTTCCCGCTCAGCCCAGTCAAAACTGTTCGCTGCTCTGGCCCCCCCAATGGTGGAACAAACTCCCTCACGACTCCAGGACAGCGGAGTCAATCACCACCTTCCGGAGACACCTGAAACCCCACCTCTTTAAGGAATACCTAGGATAGGATAAGTAATCCTTCTCACCCCCCCCCCCCTTTAAGATTTAGATGCACTATTGTAAAGTGACTGTTCCACAGGATGTCATAAGGTGAGTGCACCAATTTGTAAGTCGCTCTGGATAAGAGCGTCTGCTAAATGACTTAAATGTAATGTAAATGTAATGCAAATGTCATCAAAAATCGAATCAACCACTTCATGAGAGCCCATGAGCTCATGTTGTGCAACATTTCCGTAGGCTAAGCAATTGCGTGAGAAAACAGAGTGATGGCCTCTACTAAAAAGAGGATCCCATCAGCTTTATTTAGGCTATGTCTAGTAATGTATATATATTTCTCAACTTTACCAATATTAAACACATTACTTATCTTTATAACAAGAGTATAGCCTACCTGGCTGGCATGAAAATGAACCACGGAAAAAGCGTCCCCCATTCGCTATTAAAGTGCATAGATGACATGTATTTTTTCCCCACTGCCCCTGCTTTGGGACAGGTGCATGACAATGTTCCATTCTAAATCAAAACAAATTTCACACATACAGTACCAGTCAAAAGTTTGGACACACCTACTCATTCAAGAGTTTTTCTTTATTTTAACTTTTTTTCTACATTGTAAAATAATAGTGAAGACATAACAACTATGAAATAACACATATGGAATCCTGTAGTAACCAAAAAAGTGTTAAACATATGAAAATATATTTGACATTCGTCATCAAGCCACCCTTTGCCTTGATGACAGCTTTCCACACTCTTGGCATTCTATCAACCAGCTTCATGAGATAGTCAATTGAAATGAATTTCATGGTCGAATTGGTGCAAAGAAACCACTACTAACCACTAGTAAAGGACACCAATAATAAGAAGAGACTTGTTGGGCCAACAAACATGAACAATATACATTAGACCGGTGGAAATCTATCCTATCCTATGAAATCTATCAATTATTTTAGATTTTTGGTCCAACTGCCGTGTCTTTGTGAGATGCAGAGTAGGTGAACGGATGATCTCCGCATGTGTGGTTCCCACCGTGAAGCACGGAGGAGGAGGTGTGATGGTGCTTTTCTGGTGACACTGTCAGTGATTTATTTGGAATTCATGGCACACTTGGCTACCACAGCATTCTGCAGCAATGGATTGCTGGATTGCATTTAGTGGGACCACCATTTATTTTTCATCAGGACAATGACCCAAAACACACCTCCAGGTGGTGTAAGGGATATTTGACCAAGGAGTGATGGAGTGCTGCATCAGATGACCAGGGCTCCACAATCACCCAACCTCATCCCAATTGAGATGGATTGGGATGAGTTGGACCGCAGAGTGAAGGAAAAAAATATATATATTTGTTCAAAACGTTTTTGGTTATTACATGATTCCATATCTGTTACTTCATAGTTTTGATGTCTTCACTATTATTCTACAATGTAGAAAATAGTAATACAAAGAAAAAACATTGAATGAGTAGTTGTGTCCAAACTTATGACTAGTTTTGTATATTATTTAGTATATGTAAAGAATTATATATTATCACTTGTGAATTATATATATATCACTTGTGAATGATACCCAGTATAAGAAACAATAGGCATATATGTTTTTGATATGATTTGTATCACAAGTGGCAAAATAACTTCTTAAAATGAACCACATTAATCCGCTTTACAAGGAGTATAGAGCCTAACAGGCATACATAAGCAGTGTGTGAGTTTCAAGTTTGGGGAAGATAATTTTCACCATTGAAATGCACCTATATATGCACCTATTGCAACCTTCCGGTTACTAGTCGAACACTCTAACCACTAGGCTACCCTGCCACCTAGTGAAGAAATAGCCTAATATTTAATCAAATGTTAAGGTAAATGTTCTGATCTGTTTCGTCGGCCACATTGCGTATAACAGTTGTTTTGATGCTAGTGGCTGTATTCATTTGGGATCTATCACATCCCACAACTGTCCCAGACTATGTTTGGAATATTTATTTCTCGCACAGAATAGAATAGGTTGACTTTATTATTATAGGGGATAGTAGATAGACATAGGCTAGTGATTTGCTGTTCGTTAGGTCTACTCATCTTGTTGACTGACGAAAAGTAAATGTGGACAGTTCTTCCAATATCTTCAATATGCACCTTGGAGTTGAGTCTCTGATGTGTCCGTCTTCACTTGTAGCCTGTGAGAAAGGGGCCAACGGCACAACGGCCACTGGCCTCAAAAGGCATGGATATTTTTGAGGGTGCATTACGGCCACACAAAGGGAATGCTGCCGTGAAATTCGAGGCATTATCAATTGCTTGTCAAATTGTGAATGAGAGACTGAATGTGTACAGCCTGCTCAAAAAACAAAGCAGAGTTCATGCCTTTCAAGCAACTTTTTTCAAGTCATTATTAGAGTCGCATCTTGCAATGTATTAAATAAATATCAAAACATATAGCCCAACGTTTGTAGAACAACTAAAGTTAAATGAATAGCTCTAAATTAAGCATATAGGAGTACGACTTCTTTTTAAATTGCTCAACACAGAATAGCCGTATGTGCGCACTCCCTCAAATCGTTTGGAGAAAATATTATTTCCATTTTATTCAGCTTTGTTCAATTGTAGTCTTTTATTCTCTGAAAACATATCGAATAATGCCATGGAATTTTAAGCAAATCTTGTCTCCTAAATTAACTTGTGTAGCCCAAAGCCATTTGGCATAGCCAGAGTATGCTATTCTGTTCTTCCGAAATAGACTACATTTTCTTCATATCATGCTTCTTTAGACCTGTCTAAAGTAAATCATGGATTTGTTTTGAAGGTGTAGGCTATTTTACATGGATTTATTATACTTTTAAAAATGTAGATGTTCCAAAGGTCTGCATCAGTGGCTTGTAGGCTGTGTGTAGAAGCCAGTTACCGTGAGACCTACAGGCATTAGCTTGACAATCACAGGCTGACGACATTTCGGGACCGCCACAGCCCTAGGTGTTAGGCCATATAAGCTCATAGAACGTACAAATCTTCGGTTGCAACATTCACTACCGAGTTCCAAACGTCTTCTGGATGCAACGTCAGCACAAGAACTGTTCGTTGGAAGCTTCATGAAATGGGTTTCTGTGGCTAAGCAGCCGCACACAAGCGCAATGCCAAGTGACGGCTGGAGTGGTGTAAAACTTACCACCATTGGACTTTGGAGCAGTGGAAATGCTATCTCTGGAGTGATGAATCATGCTTCACCATCAGGCAGCCCGAATCTGGGTTTGGAAGTTGCCAGGAGAACGCTACCCGTCAGAACACATAGTGCCAACTATAAAGTTTGGTGGTGGAGGAATAATGGTCGAGGCTTTTTTTCATAGTTTGGGCTTGGCCCCTTAGTTCCAGTGAAGGGAAATCTTAACGCTACGGCATACAATTATAGTCTATACGATTCTGTGCTTCCAACTTTGTTGCAACAGTTTGAGGAAGGCCCTTTCCTGTTTCATCATGACAATGCCCCAATGCACAAAGCAAGGTCCATACAGAAGTGGTTTGTCGAGATCGGTGTGGACTTATCTGGCCTGCACAGAAACCTAACCTCAACCCCATCAAACACCTTTGGGTTGAATTGGACTGCCGACTGCGAGCCAGTCCCAATCGCCCAACATCTGTGCCTTACCTCACTAATGCTGAATGGAAGCTTGTCCCTGCGGCAATGTTTCAACATCTAGTGGAAAGTCTTCCCAGAAGAGTGGAGACTGTTACAGCAGCAAAGGGGGGACCAACTCCATATTAATGTCCATGATTTTGTAATGAGATGTTCGACGAGCAGGTGTATCCATACTTTTGGTCATGTAGTGTATCTTAGATTCAAAGCCAGGAATACTCACTTTGTTCCTATGGTGTCTCATGGGGGACAAACATCAGTAACTGCCACATCAAACTACACCCCCCCCCACCCCCAAGACTGAAATCTTGTTTTTCTTAATTGGTGTGTTTTGTTGCTCTTTAAGAACTCCTCCACGCTGTGATTACACTCTCTCCCTTCTCTCTCCTACCCAACTATTTGATACATGTTCACACATCGACAGTTCAAATTGGGGAATGGCAAGTGCTTTCAGCACATGAGTTTAATTGGAACTTATTAGATCCCCCATACCTATGTTTTAGAAGTAAACTAGGAAGATCATAGATCAGCATCCAAATGATCCATGCAGGTCATGTCTTCAAACATCTACAGAGTGTAAGAGATCTTCAGAGGAATACATGGAGGTGGAAATGTGATGTATTCCTATAGGGACCTCATTAGTGTCTATTGGATGTTCTAATTACCAAGCTACAGTGCATACATGTTACAAGTTTGTTTACTTCAGAGCTTCAACTATGTGAAAGGTGTCAGTTACTTGCTATCAATAACACTTAGACTGACTAATGGGAACATTTGAGAATCAGATGATGCCATTTCCTGGAAAAACAATTAGCCAAAAACAGCCGAAATCCGTAACTTACGCAAACGTCTGAGTTACTCTTAAGTTTAAGAGCAAAGCACTTTATCCAGGAGGTAAAACATGCAATATATTAGCTTGGCTTTGGTTTCAAACAAATATATTCTTAGTGCAAATTCATTCCAATGATAATGATAAACCTTAGCAACAATAAGACATGCTACGGTATGACACTTAACTAGTATGGATGTGAATGTTCTCATTAAACAAGAGTTCTCAAGCTCTGGATGGGACTTGATTAGGTAAAGAACACTGCTAATGAAATAGCTAAGATGAAATGCTGCTCAAACATTTAGACATCTTGGAAATGTGTTATGTTATAATGTAATTATAATGTCCATGTCTTGCCTTTCAGTCAAACAGGCAAAAGTGCATCCCAGAAAATGACAAGCAATTGAATATGTCAACAATTAAAGAGCCTTTTAACTGTCCCATCAAATTGGATGAGTCTCCGATGCCTTATTATCGCTGTCATCTAGTCAACATTATCGGTCTCCGTGACGATACTGTAGACTGGGAAGACAGCTGTGTCATTGCCGACCCAAGCAAAAGCAGACCAGAAAAATAGTCATTAAAATTAAATCAATGAAATGCTCATTTAAAAAAAAGAGTTAACTTGCGTGAGCTCTCCTAAAGCCAAATGATCTACCTTCATTTTGTCATTTAAAAAAACAAAAAAAACATGTAATTCTGGATGTTTTACAATGCATTTAACTTCAGATACAACAGCTGTAGACCGTACAGTGAAATGCTTACTCGCAGGCCCTAACCAAGAGTGCAATATTTATGTAAAAAATAGGTATTAGGTGAACAATAGATGAGTAAAGAAATAAAAACAAGTACCTTGGTCCATATCTGAGAAAGTTGTCCATAGAGAAGAGCCATAATAAATACTGAAGTCAATACTCCAAACAACATCATACAGTGTGGTTTGGTATTCAACCGACAGATCCCATACCTTGTTTGTACTTCAACAGTAGTTCCCATATCCCCCTCCGGGCGTATGGGTCCACCCCCGCTGTGGGTTCATCCAGGATGACGATGTTGGACCCTCCCACGAATGCGATTGCCACCGACAATTTCCTCTGCATTCCCCCTGAGAGAGGACACAGTTCACATTTGGTCACTTTCTCCTCCCTTCAAATGACACATATCCCCAATTCCAAATCGACCCCTGGCCCCTACACCCGAGACACTTGTGTGGTGGATCTTAATGAATTGAATAGGTATAGGGAAACAGGTACGATTAGAAGAGGACTTTTTGGGCCCTTGAGAGAACATACAGGCCCAATTCCAAATCAACTTCTGGCCCCTAGCTCCTGGACTCTGTTTCTCCACCTTTCCTTCTGATAGGGTAGGTGGAATTTGAACCATATTGTGTAAGATGATTCAATCATTTCAGATCCATGCAGTGGGGCCACATTGTCTTTAGGTTTGATTTATTTCCTTTAAAGTGTGTCAGAGTTAGACCTGATAACCAGGTGTGTGGACTTCCTAGCTAATCAATGACCTTATTGATCGATACAGGGAAGAAACGACAACCAAGAGACTGAAATGAAAACTAGCATTTACAGTGGCCCTCAAAGACTAGGCCTGATCAATTTTGACATTTAAAAAGCATATCTGTGTTCATTTTGATCAATTTCTTTGAGGTTTGGTCCTGATATCACTTACAGTTTGTCAGCTTTTTCCAGTCATAAAGGTTACGTTTTTGGTTGAAAAAAAAAACTAGCAGGTATCTTTCTCAATAAGGATAGGAAAACACTGTCATAGAATGGCAAGGTATGTACTGTAGCTAATGGTCAGTTTGACATTTTGTTACAGATAGTACAAGCACATGAAACAATTATACTATTGATCGACAGTGTTATTGCCAGTGTGAATATCACACCTTTCCAAGCAGATTGCACATCACATACACAAATCCTATGCTGCCTGCTGCTACTCTGTACTCTATTTTACTCATATTATTATCTATCCTGATGTCTAGTCACTTTACCCTGCCTTCATGTACATATCTAACTCAATTACCTTATATGAATTATCCTGATGCCTAGTCACTTTACCCTGCCTTCATGTACATATCTACCTCTTACATTTGAGTCGTCACTCTTATGAAGAGCGACTTAGAGTAGGGAGTGCCCACGTCTTCGTACTGGTCCCGTCTCAACCAACTGAGCCACAGGTGACTATGCCCCTTTCCTGACGCATAGTCACTTTAACCTGCCTTGATGTATATATCTACCTCAAATACCTCATACCCCTGCACATTGATCTGGTACTGGTGCTTCCTGTATGCAACTCCATTCTTGAGTATTTTCTATTTTTCTTTTCCTTTCTAACTCTGCATCGCTGGGAAGGGCTTGTAAGCAAGCATTTCACGGTCAAATCTACACGCGTTGCATATACAATTTGATTTGTTAACAAGCAGATACACAAATGGTGAAGAAACCCGATTGTGTATCGGGATGATGAAAGTACAATGATTGCATTCCCATCAGGCCATCAGGCCATTAGGTCTGTTGTCCAATTTTTATTTGACATGAACTTTCCTCACATTAAAAAGGTTGGATGGAAACCTGACACAGAACATCACAGGCTGACACTCTGGGAGCTGCTGTGAATGTGTCTTGTGTTGTGCTAATGTTGTGGAAATGTCAGACTAGATTAACCTTGAATGTCATATTTCAGTGATTTTGTTCACATGCAACCCATGACTGGAGCCAATTTATCAAGCATATTGTTTGCCCCCCAGACAATGGATTATACACCTGCATTTCCACACGCATGCGTGCACACACAGTTTGACAAGTGGTGGCTCGGGGACAGAGTTACCTAATGAAAATGTTATATAAAGTTACATTTGTGCATGATTGCATTCCCTGGACACACACACGCACCTGACAGGTTCTTGGCAAATTCCTTGCGTTTGTGTGGCAGCCCGACATCCTCGATCATTTGGTCAATCTCCGTTTTCACTTCATCTCGGCTTCGTCCCTTTAATCTGGAGTAGAAGTAGATGTGTTCCTCCACTGTGAGGCTAAGAAGCAGAAAAAGTGATTTGATTTATCAAAATGTACAAAAAGTGGATCCAATATTTTCTGCATTTCCAGACAAGTGACAATAATAATAAAATGTTTGATTACGTAACATTTGAAATATATATTGTTTCATTGTACTCAAAGTTACACGGGATAGTCACTCTTGAACTAAACTTCAGATGAGCTTTATATGCTATAACAAGATCATATGGTCCTTCATGACTCAAAGATGACTTATTAGCGCCCATGAGTACCCTCATCATCAACTCTCAACCTCTCATAATAACACACTCCACACAACTCTGACACCACTGTTTCCACTCCAGCCAGCCGACTCCATTCACATGTCACAAACTTTTGCGGAATCATCTTGACTGCCAAGCCGACAGGCATATCTGTGCGTACGTTTTAGCGTCTAGCCTATTGAGAGCCCCGGTTTAATTATAGACACTTCAGTTCTGTTGGGATAAATATTAATGGCCATAATTTGCCCAGGTACTCAGTCATAATCATGATGTAAGAGACATGAGGCGTCAGAGGTCGCAGGTGATCACTCAGCAAAGGGGAAAATGGAAGAGAACCAGATTATGAAAGGGCATAGCGAACAATGTCGGCCTGTGAGTCTGCATTGTGGTTGATAATGACACTATTAGAGGGAAGAGTGGATGGGAATGAAAAAAGCTTAGTTTGAAGTAGGCACGAGGATGGGTGAGAATATCGCAATGATTTGAGATGAAAGTTACTGTAGATGTTTCATTTGGAATACGTCCAACATTCACGGTGACCTAACATTTTCATGAAAATTGTCGAATTGTAAACATGTTTTCTTCCTGTTGAGAAGAGGCCATACAACCAGATTACAACCAGCTGGTCTCTATTACACCAAGAAACCGAGACGTCTTTTTATATCAAAAAATGTAGTTATCATGGGGGTTGGTCATATTTCGGCTGTTATCTGGTCGGACCTTTGCAAAACGTCCTTATTACAACCAGTGCACAATCTTCCCATGACATAGTGATGTCATTGCAACAAGTTTTGCCTGCTGGGATATTGAGAGGTTATTGAAGAGGTGATTGAGCGATATCGATCCACTTGTTGAATGCCACTTACTCATTGAATAAGACATTGTGCTGAGGGCACATTCCCAGATGCTTTCTAATGGTGTCCATGTCTGTGCGGATATCATAACCGTTTATTAGAGCGGTCCCCGACGTCGGAGCGAAGAGTCCTGTCAGGATCGACCTACAAGACAAAAGGAGAACAAGGAAATGTGCTGTGAAAGTGTGACGTCATTTTCACTTCCGTAGCTATAGAAACGGAATCGAAAACCTTCATAAAACGCATTGTGAATCCACAATTATGAATATAATTTTATTAACACTTTTGTATATCTTACATAACCACATTTTCTGGAATTTGATAATATAATCTGGAAGTCCAGTCAAAAACAGAAAAAAAGTGAATATGAAAGTGGTGGCGGAAATAGACGTCAACAAAATGTATCGTGGTTGGCTAATCAATCAACAAAATGTATCGTGGTTGGCTAATCAATCAACAAAATGTATCGTGGTTGGCTAATCAATCAACAAAATGTATCGTGGTTGGCTAATCAATCAACAAAATGTATCGTGGTTGGCTAATCAATCAACAAAATGTATCGTGGTTGGCTAATCAATCAACAAAATGTATCGTGGTTGGCTAATCAATCAACAAAATGTATCGTGGTTGGCTAATCAATCAACAAAATGTATCGTGGTTGGCTAATCAATCAACAAAATGTATCGTGGTTGGCTAATCAATCAACAAAATGTATCGTGGTTGGCTAATCAATCAACAAAATGTATCGTGGTTGGCTAATCAATCAACAAAATGTATCGTGGTTGGCTAATAAATCAACAAAATGTATCGTGGTTGGCTAATCAATCAACAAAATGTATCGTGGTTGGCTAACCAATCAACAAAATGTATCGTGGTTGGCTAACCAATCAACAAAATGTATCGTGGCCAGTTTGTAAGTCCTTTCCTCACCTCTCCACTGTGATAGCTGTGTGTTGAGCTTTCTGGGGCAAAATAGCTGCTGTGGCATCACCCAGGTGGGTGTTACACATTGGCAGTGGATGAGGTGAGTTGCATCCATACAATAATGTAAAGCTCTAAGAAGGGGAAATCCACTCCAAAACTCTCTTTAGGTATTTTTTGTCCGTTTTTGAGACAATTTTCCCTTTAAGCTTTAAAAACCTAGAAGAGCACTACATAAATTCAGTCCATTTGTATTATTGAGTTACTTACATGGTGGTTGTTTTTCCTGCCCCATTATGACCAAGGAAAGAGGTGATGTGATTCTCGAAGAAGTCCACAGTTAGTCCATCCACTGCAAGCTTTTTCCCAGTTTTATAGATCTTGACAAGGTTCCTGATTGAGACCCCTGCCTTCATATTGAGTGGTGGCTTTTCCAAATAACCTTTTTTTGAATAAAAAAAAGAAGACGTACCTTATTCTCCTAATGACAAAATAAGGAATGTGACAATAGGTCATTAATGCATACATACATGGTAAATAGCAAACACATGTGCCTGTACAGCTCAGTAGGTAGAGCATGGCACTTGCAACGCCAGGATTGTGGGTTCAACTTTTGAGGCCACCCACAAGTAAAATATATGCACTTAGGATAGAATATAGTCGCTTAGGATAGAAGTGTCTGGCATATATTGTCCAAGAAGCCGATATAATTGGCACGGGTATTGTTAGGCCCGAGACTAACACCGACTTCGGGGGCATTATCACTTTTATACCAACAGGTTACCAACATATTCAAATAATGATTGATATACTTTCATGAACATTATTTGTATTAATTTATTCATACTATTTCATCCTTCCATGAGAAATAGTCCTGACACAAATCTAAGGTTGCTACCAAAGCTGGCTGGTTGTTCGTCCTATCGGTTCGGGCCCATTCATTAAGTCTTTGTTCTGTATCTATGGACACGACCCAGTCATTCGTCCTAAGTGTTCCATTGCTGTACTGGCTGGCAACGTTCTTATCCCTTGCTCGCTAGTTAGCCAACTACGGCTAATTTACAGTCATGTCAAACAGTGCAGACAGAATAACAGCAAAGTAGCTGAATTTGCGTTTTTTTGAGCCTGTTTCCTAATGACATTTGTTTGGATACATCCATAACAATAAGGTAATGAGTCACGATTTCACCTGGTAGAGAAAATGTGCTCATTTGTCAGGACACTGTTGTTCAGAGGAGCTGGCCAACAACACAGATAACACAATCACTTCTAACTGATGCTGGAAAGACAGCAAACTGCATTTCCTTTCAACTTGTTTTCTATAGGCATTTCTTTGTATAGAGCCATAAAAATGATGCCAGCTGATTCGTGATTTTGACTGGCTGGGTGTCTGTCTCGTCCTGACTTCCAACACCTTCATTACTATGGGACAGCTGGAGATCAAATTTCAATATTGAAACAGTGTTGCAAATGTTGGAGAGACAGACAGCAAAGTTTATACAAATCTCCGCTGTTGAAAACTAAATTGTTAGTCTAAACGAAATGTGAGATTATGTCTCTATGCTTTTTATAGTGATCAAGTTTATAAATTGCCTGTCTGGGCTGATGAGACAGTGGATTGTGCAGTCAGATGAAACAGAGCAAATAGGCATTTTAATGTCATAGATTTAGCCGGTGGTAATTTGTGGAATAGACACCGGCTGGAATGGGGTTATAACCAATCAGCATTCAGGATTAGACCCATCTGTTGTATAATATTATTTTACTCTTACATTGATAAGATGAAATTAGACTTTTGATTCATGTCCTCAGAAAAGCTACATAATAAATAGTATTCCACACAATCAAATCCACAGCTCAATAATTATATTCCCTTAATTACATTTAAAAAAAGGTGTCTGCTATTATAACAAAAGGTAATTTATATACATTTTTATGTTACGGGTGTTGTGTGACACAAATAAAAACAATTCTCTGCTCTCCCCCCTCAGAATAACACAATCAGTTTTAACTTCATTAGTGACACTCTGTGTCACATTTCCTGTTGGCTACCCCCTTTCTGCTGTTCCCAGGAGCAGGTGTGAGGCTCACTTAGCACCTTCCATGCTCACTTAACACAGGAAAAGCATGTTTTTGAATGCACTGGGCCTTTAACATTTACTAATGAGGCTTTGACTTTCCAAGCTCAGCCTTGTTTTTCCCCAACCATTCTCTTTCTCCATTATTATCCAACACACAACCAAGGTGGTAACAATCAGGAGTCTAGTTCTAATTAACTAGACTTATTCAGACTGCAAACAATCTGTGATTGTAATGACCTGTGTTAAACCAGACAAATGAATACATTTTGCGTAATGCCTGATTGAATAGATCCACTATGGGATTGAGTGTGTGTTTGTGCAAAGGTGTGTGTGTGTGTGTGTGTGTGTGAAAAACTGCCTACTATACCGGTGTATTCAATGGGGTCCTTGAACTGACTGGGGTCAGCATTGGGCGCCGGTGAAGTCCCACACCAATAGGAGGCGGTGAATGGGAAGTACCATGGCTTTGCTATTCCATATTGGCCTGTGATCAAGCATGGAGAAACATCATTCACATTTTAATAACAGCTTGGCTTGAGGGATGGCGCTTTGCAGTGCATATTTCCATCCAGCAAGACTGGCACAAATCCCCCTCTTTTTTTAATTAGAGAAGATGAGATGAATACATTATGGCAATCTGCTGGGATATTATATATATTTTCTGATTATTGACCAAAGTTGTTTTGGCAAGAGAGGAACGTATCAGTTCTGTGTACTCTGTGGATTTCATAATTACAGTATAACTGCCAAAATAAAGGAAACACCAACTGTCTTAATAGGGCGTTGGACCACCACATCAATTCTACAACTGTCTATTGAAGGGATGCGACAGCATTCCCACAAGAATTTCCATCATTTGGTGTTTTGTTGGGGGTGGTGGGAAATGCTGTCTCAGGCGCTGCTCCAGAACCTCCCGTAAGTGTTCAATTGGGTTGAGATCTAGTGACTGAAACAGCCATGGCATGTGGTTTACATCAGTTTCATGCTCTTAACCATTCAGTGACCACTCGTGCCCTGTGGATGGGGGTTATTGTCATCGTATGGGGGCATTGCCACGGTAGCCACAATAATGGCCTACCCAGAATTTTTATACATGATGAGATGTTAATTGTTGAATTAATTCAGGAACCACACCTGTGTGGTGGCACCTGCTTTCAATATACTTTGTATCCCCCATTTACTCAAGTGTTTCCATTATTCTGGCAGGTACCTGGACATTTTGTCTACAAAATATACTGAACAAAAATATAAACGCAACACGTTCAAAGATTTTACTAAGCTACAGTTCATGTAAGGCAATCAGTCAATTGAAGTACATTTTGTAGGCCCTAATCTATGAATTTCACATGACAGGGCAGGGGTGCACCCACTAGGGAGCCATGTCCAGCCAATCAGAATGAGTTTTTCCAGACAAAGGGGCTTTATTACAGACAGAAATACTCCTCAGAAGGGACTGGGCTACGGTGGTTACACATGGTTTGCGGTTGTGAGGCTGATTGGACGTACTGCCAGATTTTTTAAAAGAACAATGGAGGCAGCTTATACTAGAGAAATTAACATACAATTCTCTGGAAACAGCTCTGGTGGTCAGATCTGGCATATGTGGCATTGTGTTGTGTGACAAAACTGCACATTTTAAAGTGGCTTTTTATTGTCCCCAGCACAAGGTGCACCTGTGTAATGATCATCCTGTTTAATCATCTTCTTGATATGCCACACCTGTCAGGTGAATGGATTAACTTGGCAAAGGAGAAATGCTCATTACATGGATATAATGAAATATGTGCCATACATTTTTGTAAAGTTTTTGTGCGTTTGGAAAATGTTGGATTTGTTTTTCTTCAGCTCATTAAACATGGAACCAACACTTTACATTTTGCATTTTTATTTTTGTTCAGTGTAGTTTATCATACTTTACACACTTTCCCCCCAAGATCAGAGTACTATATTCATCGCAATCCAGTGGGCACAGACGTCAGTTCAACATCTATGTTTGATTTACAATTGGTTGACTTGACAACTAATATAAATTCTACGTAAAATCAAAGAAACATGTCACCATGTCATTGGACATGTCAATTCCCTAACGTTTATGACTCTTTCAAAGCCAATCAGTTTTCCATGTTGATTCAATGTCATTACATTGAAGTATTTCATTGAAATGAAGTGGAAACATTGATTCAACCAATTCTTGCCCAGTGGGAATGGTCAAAACTGTTCCCTTTATGTATTATATATATATTTCCAGTCAAAAGTTTGGACACACCTACCCAATCAAGTTGTTTTGCTTATTTTTTACATTGTAGAATAACAGTGAAGATGTCAAAACTAGGAAATAGCACATAAACCAAAACAGTTTAAAACAAACCAAAATATATTTGAGATTTGAGATCCTTCAAAGTAGCCACCCTTTGCCTTGGTGATAGATTTGCACTCTCATTCATTCAACCAGCTTCACCTTGAATGCTTTTCCAACAGTCTTGAAGGAGTTCCCACATATGCTGATCACTTGTTGGCTGATTTTCCTTCACTCTGCGATCCAACTTATCCCAAACCATCTCAATTGGGTTGAGCTCTGGGGATTGTGGAGGCCACTCCCTCACTCTTCCTCTTGGTCAAATAGCCCTTAGACAGCCTGGAGGTGTGTTGCGTCATCGTCCTGTTAAAAACAAATGATAGTCCCACTAAGCGCAAACCAGATGGGATGGAGTAGTGGTAGCCATGCTGGTTAAGTGTGCCCTGAATTCTAAATAAATTACCAACAGTGTCAACAGCAAAGCACCACCACACCATCTCACCTCCTCCTCCATGCTTCACGGTGGGAACCACACCTGTAGAGATCATCCATTCATCTTCTCTGCGTCTCACAAAGACACAGAGGATGTAACCAAACATCTATAATTTGGACTCATCAGACCAAAGGACAGATTTCCACCGGTATAATGTTCATTGCTCATGTTTCTTGGCCCAAGCAAGTCTGTTCTTCTTACTGGTGTCCTTTAGTAGTGGTTTCTTTGCAGCAATTTGACCATGATGGCCTGATTCACGCAGTCTCCTCTGAACAGTTGATGTTGAGATGTGTCTGTTACTTGAACTCTATGAAGCATTTATTTGGGCTGCAATCTGAGGTGCAGTTAACTCTAATGAACTTATCCAGCAGAGGTAACTCTGGGTCTTCCTTTCCAGTGGCGGTCCTCATGGGAGCTTGTTTCATCATAGCACTTGATGGCTTTTGTGACTGCTCCTGAAGGTCTTTTCAAATTATTGACATTTTCCGGATTGACTGACCTTTATATCTTAAAGTAATCATGGACTGTTGGTTCTCTTTGCTTATTTGAGCTGTTCTTGCCATAATATGGACTTGGTCTTTTACCAAATAGGGCTATTTTCTGTATACCACCCTTACCTTGTCACCCTTACCTCATGAAGCTGGTTGAGAGAATGCCAAGAGTGTGCAAAGCTGTCATCAAGGCAAAGAAAATATAACATATGTTTTGATTTGTTTAACGCTATTTCGGTTATTACATATGTGTTAGTTCTTCACTATTATTCTACAATGTATAAAATAGTAAAAATAAGGCAAAAGCCTTGAATGAGTAGGTGTGTCCAAACATTTGGCTGGTACTGTACGTTACTAATCAACGACACTTTATCCACTAAAAGATGTCATTATCTACAGCACTCACAGTCCATACTTGGACAATTCAGGAGAACGGATTGGGGCAGCTTCACCATAATGCTCACTGTCCATATTAGGACAGTCACACCTTTAAGGACGTTGTGTCAGATTCACTTGGAGTTGGAGAAACCTAATATGGATACCGTACAGTGAGCATTATGGTGTACACTAGGGAGAAGTTGCCCCTCGACACCGATCTCGGGTCAGTTTAGCTTTCTCTCCGCTAAGGGTTAGGATTATGGGAGGGGATTCTAGATCTGTACCTAGGGGACACTTCACTCCGGATGAGTGCATTACTGATGGCGTTCTCATGAATGAGTTACCTGGGAAGACGTTCTCGATGTACCACGTGAGCAGCCAGTAGATGAGGGAGTCGACCAGCATCATGATGATGGACACGATGAAGCTATACCGGTCTCCGTCTTCAGGATTTTGGGCGATGTTACTCCATTGAATACCGATGCCCTGCTCCTCATACTTGGCAAAGTTCTCACAGCCATACCCGAAGGCCACGCACGACAGCAAACTCTGGAAATGGATGCAGTTAAGATGTGTTTGGTTATTTCAGACTGGACGTCAGATCATCAATATCATCTTCAACATCAGTGTGGCAGAGCACGCCAGGAAGTTCAAGGCAAAACAATGAACTTGTACAGGATATGCAACACTGTCATTGAATTATATTGTGTTTGCTGATTTTCATTCTATCCTTTGTCTATGATCAGTACGTGATCTAGCTTTGGGAAATTGTAGTTGTGTTCAATCGGGCAAAATTGAGATTTTTTTTTTTGCAACAGACAACACCATTCTATGTTCTAATTGGGCAAATTCCACCAAATTTTTAAATGTTTCAAAACACTTTCTACCACTTTCTCCCTCCTGGTATGTGGACACACTAGTCTAGCTAATCAATGTAAATGATGATAAAGCATTTTCTTTAACCTATTAAGACTACCCCTCTATACTGCCCCCGTTGGAGAAAGTGCGTACCCATAGTAAACTGAAAATATTTTTTCCCAAAATTGCTAATATATGCATATAAAATTATTATTGAATAGAAAAAACGCTAAAGTTTCTAAAACCGTTTAAATTATGTCTGTATGTAAAGCAGAACTCTCAGGGCAGCCTTTCTCCCAAACTCTCTCTTGTGAAGAGAAAAGTTGGGTCAACTTTGACGTCATGGCCCCCACCCTTCCCAGGCAGCTACCGATCCAGGAACAGTCTATCTGTTCAGCGCGATGTCTGCTTTCAAATGGCACGTTCATTGTGAGAATCCCACGAGCCCTGCACGTTTGGCGGGCGAAATTGCTCGTGTCCCTCTGAAAAACATGCACTCTATTGCGCGCGGCCGATTTGGAGTACGTCTTTTTCCATGATCCAGCATTTGAAGCCGGTTTGTCTGTTAGCGTTGCTCTTTGTTCTACATGCTAAAAACATCATAAAGCTCGATTTTGCACATCGTTTGATCAGTTTAATCGACATATAATATGTAAATTGGAAGTTTTGATGCGCAAGAGTGCTGGACCAGAAGTCATTTTTGACGCATTTCAACTGAAGCTGTTAGCATATGCTAATACAGGGACACACAACGTGAAACCAAATGATTTATTGGGTAAGTATGACTCCTTCTACATCTTCTGATGGAAGAACATCAAAGGTAAGGGAATATTTATGTGGTTATTTGGGGTTTCTGTGGACTCCAAACGTAGAGGAGACATACTGCTAATATCTGAGCGCCGACTCATAGTATAGCCCAGTGAACGATGTCTGTAACGTTAAAAATAAATGTAATACAGCGGTTGCATTAAGAAGAAGTGTATCTTTGTAAATATATGTAGAACATGTATATTTAGTCATGTTTATTGCTTGTTATCTGACGTTATCTGTCGGAGCTATCATCATTTCTCCGGACATTTGAGTAGCATTTTTTTTTTAAATGTCGTCAACCGAGATTTATGGATATAAATGGCATATTATTGAAAAAAAATTAAATGTACTGTGTAACATGTAATATTACTGTCATCTGATGAAGATTTTCAAAAGGTTAGTGAATTATTTATTTTTTAATCCTACTTTTAAATTCGATTTTTTCTGGGACAAAATGGCCGCCGCTTGCCTTTTGTTTCGGTGGTGATCTATTATAAATATGTGCTATGTTTTCGCCGTAAAACATTTTAGAAATCTGACTTGCTGGGTAGATTAACAAGATGTTTATCTTTCATTTGAGCTATTGGACTTGTTAATGTGTGGAGGTTAAATATTTTTAGGAAATTCTTTCGCATTGTGCGTTATGGTAATGAGCTTGAGCCGTAGTCACGATCCCGGATCCGGGATGGGGAGCTCTAAGAGGTTTTTAAGTACAAAGAAGAAAAGAACATCAGCAGACAGAAGAGCGGCGTTTGGGGACTGGTTTCGTGCAGCCCAAGAAGTTCCAGCTGGTCAAAGAAACAAATGTGGATGGCAAGTCATGTGTGTCCAACAAAAACGAGTTACATCTTTCATACCGTAGGAAAGCTAGGGAAATGGCAAATGATGCTTTGCCCATGACACATCCTCTGGTACAGCCGATCACTCTCTTCTCCATGTTGCCTGCCAGCTGTTTGGGCATGCTTAATTTACCCCAAGCATTTAAGCCCAGCCAGATGACACCAACAAAATATCACTCAAAAACTGTATTTTGGTATTTGCTCCATTAGTCCACTGTTGATATAATATTTAGCATGTCAGCAATCAAGTTTTCAAGATATAGAACTTTCAAAACACAAAGTGTCACAGTCCATTTTGGACTCCTGAAACAAATGTGACCTGTTTAAAGAAGCTTGGCGTATGTCACATATCTCTACTTTTCTCCAATGTAAAAAAAAATGTTGCTTCATAAGACTGAATCGAGGCGCTTGGTCACAAATACCAAAATATAGTTTTTGAATGGTATTTGTCTTTAATAAAGCCTTGTAGACCAACACATTATGTACAACAGCACAAAAAAAGCATCAATATTCGCCCTCTTCTGTCGCATCTTAACCGTCTAAAATCGTCAACTGCCAAAGTCTCCAAGTGAATGAAATTCTGACATTGACAATCGGGGCAGTTACAGCACCACAGACACCCGAGGTCTGATCTGACCTCTATCCGCAGTCTCTCCATGCACAGCCCCTGGCATCAATTCAACTGTCCTCTTAAGCCCAAGGTCGGACACGTTCGCCTGCCAAACAATGGGCAGCCAACCACCGGACAATGGGTGACGGCAGGGCAGTGAATGACCCCTCCGTGACCTTTGAGTGACAGGCTGACAGAGCGACGGTGCGGCCAGTCTGACTTTGATAAGGGCAGATGCAGCAGAATCAAACACAAACAGACCACCCGCTATGAAAACACGTCAACATGACAATACGGAGGCCACAACAAGCACCCAGCCAGCGGAAAGAAGGAAAAAGCTACTAGCTCTGTTAGAGAGCTCTCACAGATGACAAACAACGCATTTACATCTGAGAGGAGGAGGATCCTTCATTTGTTTGTGGAGAATGTGAATCAAAGGAAGAAGAAGAAGAAGAAGAAAAAGAAAAAAACTGGATGCTGGAGAGATAATTGGATTTGGTATTTCTGCCATCTTATTGCTTGTCCCTGTGACATCACACACGCAGACAATACCTTTGCTTAGGAAAAATCCTTGAGTCACAACTCACATTAAAATATACAATATTTTTCATTATTCAAATGCAGTGGTATGGATATGATATCAAAGACAATACGCACGCACAATACTGAGCGGGTGTTGTGTGTGTGTGTGTGTGTGTGTTTGTGCTTGTGCGCGTGCGTGTGCGCCTGGGAACAATGTACCTTCCTCTATGTTGGGAAGGGAAAAAACATCCATACACTCTAATAGATAAACTATAGGGATGGACTGTAAGTCAACGTGGTCAGAGGAACACTGTTCATGCAAATGAAAGGAGTAGCCTTCTGTCTAAGCAGGGGGAGCAGAGGAAGGACATCTCAATGCCAAGGGCACAACTCCACAAAAGCACTTTGGCTGAGGAAGAGTGCACGGAATAAAATAGTTCTGTAAAGCAGTGTTCTTTCTCCCCACATGATACAATATATATGAAACACACTTAGGCAGAAAAGTGGAGATGACATAAGGAGAACTGGCAACTTTTCCTCACAAGAACACAATAAAAACCCTGACTACTTAGCACACAAACTACTCTCAGATGAGATCAATTTGTTCCATTGTGTTGGCATTAGTTGTTTGAATGCTGAGTTTAAAGGAAGTAATGCATACCGGCATTAAAATATACACTATATATACCAAAGTATGTGGACACCCCTTCAAATTAGTGGACTCGCATAATTCAGACAAACATGTTGCTGACAGGTGTATAAAAATCGAGCATACAGCCATTCAATCTCCATAGACAAACATTGGCAGTAGAATGGCCTTACTGAAGTGCTCAGTGACTTTCAAAGTGGCACTGTCATAGGATGCCACCTTTCCAACAAGTCAGTTCGTCAAATGTCTTTCCTTTTAGAACTGCACCAGTCAACTGTAAGTGCTGTTATTGTGAACGGAAAACGTATAGGAGCAACAACAGCTCAGCCGCGAAGTGGTAGGCCACACAAGCTCACAGAACGGGACTGCCAAGGGCTGAAGCACATAGCACATAAAAATAGTCTGTCCTCGGTTTCAACACTCACTACCAAATACCAAATTGCTGTGACACTTGTGTTTTCTGGAAGCACAAGAACTGTTCATCGGGAGCTTCATGAAACGGGTTTCCATGGCCAAGCAGCCGCACACAAGCCGAAGATCACCATGCGCAATGCCAAGCGTTGGCTGGAGTGGTGTAAAGCTCGCCGCCATTGGACACTGGAGCAGCTGAAACGCGTTCTCTGGAGTGATGAATCCCACTTCACTACCTGGCAGTCTGACAGACTAATCTGGGTTTGGCAGATGCCAGGAAAATGCTACATGCCCCAAGATTCTGTGCAACAGTTTGGAGAAGGCTCTTTCCTGTTTAAGCATGACAATGCCCCATGCACAAAACAAGGTCCATACAGAGATGGTTTGTGGAGACCAGTGTGGAAGAACTTGACAAGCGTGCACAGAGCCATGACCTCAACCCCATCGAACGCCTTTGGGATGAATTGGAACGCCGACTGCGAGCCAGGCCTAATCGCCCAACATCAGTTCCCGACCTCACTAATGCTCTTGTGGCCGAATGGAAGCAAATCCCTGCAGAAATGTTCCAACATCTAGTGGAAAGCCTTCCCAGAAGAGTGGAGACTGTTGTAACAGCAAAGGGGGAACCAACTCCATATTAATGCCCATGATTTTGGAATGAGGATGTTTGACAAGCAGGTGTCCACGTACTTTTGGTCATGTAGTGTAGAAAACACACAAAGCATTGTCAGGTGCCAAAGTAAGATATATGTTCAGGCCGCAGCTTAATATTTCAATTTTGATAAACAAGGAAACATGGTTCTACTCGAAAGATGTGTCTAGGCCTCACTGCAATGAAGATTAAGAATTGCTGCGTGTGTGTCTGCAGAACGGATGGCTCCAGGACAAATGATAATACACAGAACATAAAGGTCAGTCAGAAACGCTACAATCAAAGTTGAGCATGTACAGTGGGGCAAAAAATATTTAGTCAGCCACCAATTGTGCAAGTTCTCCCACTTAAAAAGATGAGAAAGGCCTGTAATTTTCATCATAGGTACACTCCAACTATGACAGACAAAATGAGAAAAGAAAATCACATTGTAGGATTTTTTATGAATTTATTGGCAAAGCAGGGGGACACGTCTGGCACTGCAGGATTTGAGTCCCTGGCGGCGTAGTGTGTTACTGATGGTGGGCTTTGTTACTTTGGTCCCAGCTCTCTGCAGGTCATTCACTAGGTCCCCCAGTGTGGTTCTGGGATTTTTGCTCACCGTTCTTGTGATCATTTTGACCCCACGGGGTGAGATCTTGCGTGGAGCCCCAGATCGAGGGAGATTAACAGTGGTCTTGTATGTCTTCCATTTCCTAATAAATGCTCCCACAGTTGATTTCTTCAAACCAAGCTGCTTACCTATTGCAGATTCAGTCTTCCCAGCCTGGTGCAGCTCTACAATTTTGTTTCTGGTGTCCTTTGACAGCTCTTTGGTCTTGGCCATAGTGGAGTTTGGAGTGTGACTGTTTGAGGTTGTGGACAGGTGTCTATTATACTGATAACAACTTCAAACAGGTGCCATTAATACAGGTAACGAGCGGAGGACAGGAGGAGCCTCTTAAAGAAGAAGTTATAGGTCTGTGAGAGCCAGAAATCTGGCTTGTTTGTAGGTGACCAAATACTTATTTTCCACCATCATTTGCAAATGAATTCATTAAAAATCCTACAATGTGATTTTCTGGATTTTTTCCCCCATCATTTTGTCTGTCATAGTTTAAATGTACCTATGATGAAAATTACAGGCCTCTCTCATCTTTTTAAGTGGGAGAACTTGCACAATTAGTGGCTGACTAAATACTTTGCCCCATTGTATATGCTGTTTTTCTTTTTTTTATTCCAAAGGACAGAATCCCATAAAAACTACCCAATGGGTTTAATCAGTCGCACTTATCCGCTTTCTCAAGTATGTGTATCATAAAGTCTTGAGTTAAATGACTGAGTGCTTGTACTTCTGGCAGAGAGTCAGAAAAGTAATATCCCCATTTGAAGTAAACCTTAAAAGCTCAATAACTGCACCCGTATAGGAAATGAAAAACACGACTCGATATTAGAAAACCAGAAGTTCACGATGTCAGAGGAAATCAACGTTTCCAACTTAGAGATCACAGAAAACTGACAGAAGTATTGCAAATTGCATCTTGTTTATGGGATAAGGTCAACGGGATACATTCCAAAACACATGAACCTAATGTGAAAAGGTGAGCGAGATCAATAAATATTTGGATCAAATGGAACCACACATACAACAACATTATGATTAAGGTTAAGGTTATTGAAGTAGCCATATAGATCTGACGATACACTGGTAGAGTTAAAAGGTTGAGAGAATAATGGTTACAGGGCACATAGGGGATGTCATAAGTGACTCGTTTATAATTCGAATTATTCTTGTGTGTCAGAGCAAAGGTTCTATTGTTCAGGTCATGGGGATTGTCCCAGCATCCGTACTATGCGTGTGCATGCGCGTGTGTGTGTGTGTGTGTGTGTGTGTGTGTGTGTGTGTGTGTGTGTGTGTGTGTGTGTGTGTGTGTGTGTGTGTGTGTGTGTGTGTGTGTGTGTGTGTGTGTGTGTGTGTGTGTGTGTGTGTGTGTGTGTGTGTGTGTGTGTGTGTGTGTGTGTGTGTGTGATAGTGTGTTAATTTCAGTAACCCACATCTCATACTTGTTTAGATTCACATTGGTCTTGGAGAACCACAGGGTGTGCAGGCTTTTGTTCCAACACAACTGAATTGATCAACTCACCACAGGTTTGATGATCAGTTCACTTATTGAATCAGGTCTGCTATTAAAGCTGGGATTATGCCTGTTATTCACAGCATGTTTCCAAGCCTGAACCCCACAACTCTCTAGGTCAAAGTACAAACCTCATCTCTCTTCAATACCATTAACAGAATCACTTACTGAGTCTTCAATACAGTTCCAAATCCAGACCCTAATAAACACCCACTGGGTCTCTGCTGTCCATTATGGACCTGTGGTGGAAGGTACAGGAGTTCCATAGGTCCACTCACCACAGCGATTTTGACCTGGAACCCCATGACGTCCCTCCAGGCATAGCAGAGGAGGTGCGGCAGGTAGAGGACGAAGTAGATGAGGCCTCCGCACGCCGCCGCCAGGTTGGCCTTGGAGAAGAAGACGCTGATAAAGAAACACTCCATGATGGTGGCCACGCAGAAGACCAGCAGGAAGACGAAGATCACTGAGGGGTCGCTGTACTGCAGCACCTTCCCATACTGCACCGGGAGAAGGTTGGAAAGAAAGGGATAATAAAAGGGACAAGAGGGGGAAAACAACACTGTGGCTCTGTTCGAAATGCTTCCTTCCTCAATTTCATGAGATAATCAGAGATCTGTAAGTGATGAAAGCAAGGCTATTGTAGGTAGATGATCAATTACCATTACAATTCCAAACAACTAATTCACCATATTTTAGAGCTGTGATTTAGAAAAAAAAATAATATCTTATGTAAAAAAGAATCCTACATTATCGGGGTTTTACTTTCATCAATCAAAACATTTTTGATCGGTGTTTACTTCAAGGTATAAAGGAAGGATATATTTCGAACAGGGCCATTGGTAGCCACGAAACTACCCTAGTTAGCACTTTGGGAGTATTGATTGCCAATGGATGTTTGAGTGACCATCACTGATTGTGGCGATGAAGTTATTACTTGTGAAGAGAGCACGAAGCAGAACAAAAATGAAGCTTTTGATTAAAATGGCTCATTGTTGAGGATTCGATAAGCAGTCGGCAGAGTGACTCACCAGGTGTTGATAGTGTCTTATGAAGACCACTAATATATCACCTGTTGTACTTCTAACATACCGTAGTGTCAAAATATGATTCAATATCATGTTGGCTTAATGGACGGTCACTTGCCTCCATAACTCCCTCTATGGATTTGAAAGTGGTTCCCCAGCTCCATCCCAACAGCAATCCACTTGCTGCCATTTTGTTGTTTTTCGAATAAAGGAGTGAGCCTTTCATTGTTAGTCCATTGTTAGTTGTAATATAACCCCTATAGTGGCGTCACTCTGCTTAGCTGCATTAAAAGGAGACCCTTTCCCAGTCTTGGAGGTCTGTCCACTAGAGCAACTTAACTCTTTGATTACACTTCATGACAATGTCCATTGAACAAACCCAAACCCACTGAATACTGTCATTAGGAGTATTGATAAACCACTGGTTTGTTACAAGCAGTGGTAGCCAAGCTAACAGCCTCATCTAAATTGATAAGAAACATTGCCTAATTCTGCTGTTTGGTATTACAGCACTTCTAATGATTGTTTATTAATTGTTTACTTCATGCTAATATTACAACATGCCTTATCAGTTCCTTCTTGTCCAGCCATTGGTAATCTTAGCCTTGAAATGAGAATGAGTTGGTGCCCATTGTCCACAGACCTTCAAGAAGTGGTCAAAGGTCTCCCTGAATCAGAGTGGAATCAGTGTTGAATCACCTTGAGGATGAGGGTGAGGAGGAATGCACTGACAGCCAGCGGCAGCACGCTGGACACGGCCCAGCTCAGCCAGTAGGTGGAGCTCCTCAGCCCCATCATCCTCACCGTCTCCTTCAAACGTGCCTCCTTCTCCATAACGATGCCCTTCACGATCATGGCCACCGAGTAGATCCAGGCCAGGGTCATGTATAGGGGCAGAGAGCGCGCCAGCGAGCGGAGGAACCTAAGGGGGGGAGGGGTCGGACAGCGGGTAGGGTGTATACGGCCCAGTCACATCTGGATGCTGATTGAGATTTTCTTCTGTGCTATTGGCGCGGCAAAATCCCAGTGTGTATTATGTAACTACAACTTGATTTCCAGCAATAAACTTGATAGATGTTGGAGCAAATAGACTTCACTGGTGGTGATCGCATTCAAGTGGCCTGCGATATGGATTTCCAATGTTTTGACCTCATTCATTTTCTGTAAAGCTCTGTGTCAACATACAGTAGTTTTGAGGTGTACAAGCGCATGTGGCAGACTCTCAAAGAAAGTATGAATGTTATCCACAGACGCTGAAACAACCTTCACCCACTGGACACAGACATCAGTACAACATCTATTTTTGATTGACTTTCGGTTGAGTTGTCAACTAACGTGAATTCAATGTATATTCAACAAAACATTTCACCATGTCATTGTATTTAGGTTAAAAGTTGGGGGAAAAAAATACTAAATTCCCTTACGAAGATGACTTTTTTCAAATTCAGTCAGTTTTCCACCATGATTCAACGTCATCACATTACAATTTTTGGTTGAAATTGAGTGGAAACATTGTTAATTCAACCAGTTTTCGCCCAGTGGGCAGTAAGTACATTATGAGGTCATATAGAGGTAGAATATATATTCGGGAACATGGTCTGTGAAGAACCAAATCAATCTGTTGATTTACCTAACGAATGCTTTCATCTTGTTTTTTTTTCTTTGAGTGGGAAGCAAAGAAAGGCCACAGTGTTTGGGCCAACAATATTAATAAACTCAGATGAATAACTCTAGACAGGAGGGGAATTAGCATTTTGACATCGCCTGGAGAGGAATGGCAATTGGAAAAGAAGAGGGGAAATTCAGGTGTTGATGACCAAACTTGTGGCAGTCATGCCTAGTCCAGACACAGCAGTCAAATCATTTCCTTCAGATTCCCTGATATACAAAATGGCCATGAAAATATCATAATAATAATAACTGATCTCTATGATTTGAATACACATCATGCCCAGTGATTCCTCCAAGGCACCCAACTAACTCAATTTATTGTTATTATTGTTTACAACTTGCTGATGGCTGGCAAACACATTAGGGTGATGGGGAAATTACATATTGCCCAGCTGTTCAAATATCAATTTTATTTACCAGGAGTATTTTCCAATTAAACTGCAAAAAATGTATTAGCTGATCTACATGATATACTATCCTTTTCTTTTTAATTTAACCACGCATATTAATTAGGAGGCTGAAAATAGCACAGTACCTTTTAGAGGCAGATACAAACAATGCAAACATGTTTGTGTGGTGATGAGCAAACAAAATGGCCACCTCATTGTGATAATGGTTCTATAATTTAGCTTAGACGCACATTAGTCCATGGACAGGGGATCAATTGAACAGATCGGCCACTTAATTACACACGGCAGGATCAATGACGCAGGAGAGTGATGTACATTTAAAGCTACAGAGCAGCAGCTCATGTGTCTCCCATCAACAGCTTTAAGAGTGACGCCGTTCAGTAATGACTAGGTGAACGCTGTATGTAACACAGGCCGATTTGATGCAGCATTTGAAAGTCAACAAGAGGACATACTGTGTGTATTTGGCAGCATACAGGACCATTGTACAACATTGAACACAGTGTTCCTACTGTCATACATGATTATATAGAGTCACTCAGAGGCCATATCGAGTCGGCCATAATGTCTAATGTGATATTCCGGTACGCATCCAAAAGTGCACAGCATAACGGATGGACTTATTTGTTGTTGTATATAGCTTCTCCTAATGGATCCATTCTCAATGACAGACGTTTTATCCAAAGACTGTTTCGATGGGTGGAATACGGTCTTTCATCTAGTCGCACCAGTATGACTCTCCGGAGTGTCACTAGGGAAGTTGTGTCACATCGATGATACACACCATTTAGTACATGCTTGAACAGCGTGCAAAGAAGGCGATGCAATCGCAGGAAATACAGGCATATGATTTACAACAAGGCTGATTTTAAAGTAGGGAAATTACGATTTTAATACCAAGCTCAATCAATTAGCATGGAAATTGAGAGAGGTCATGCCTGATTTGTTTACATTTTATAAAATTATTGGCATTAGTTATCCCAGAATTAGTGGGAGCAAGAGTAACAAAGAACAAGGCACAACCACTTTACAAATCAAATATCTTTTAGATCCTGTACAACAAAATGTTGTGCACCTGCACGCTGTCCTAATATGGACACTTACTCTGATTAATGTACATACTTCTCTTAAATTAAAATGTTTTCTCCTCACTTCTCTTTAAACAATATAGCACTTCAAACGGCACTGTGCCTATAATGCATTTACACCAATGCGGATGTGTTTAATTGACTCATAAGGTAAAGTTTATATAACTTGCATGATAATCTTCTTCTGTATTCCTTTGCACACTAGGTAGGACTATCAGGAAACAATATGCTGTACAAGCTCAAGGACAGTCAATGAGCGCTAACAACCGGTGGAATCTGTTACTCCACATCAGTTTATTTTAGTAACCAAGTGATATTGTGCTTTGTTATTTGAAAGTAGTCATCATTCTCAGTACTGACCTTAACCATGACACTTATGAATGCGCATGGGACCATGAGCAGGACAAAGTTCTCGGTGAACCACGCAAACCAAATGGCACCGTTCTGAACTCCAACGGCCCGCTGAACCTCCTTGAGCCTGAGCTCCTTCTCCAGGACGAGGCCCTTGATGGTCATGCAGACGGTGTACATGAAGGCAAGCACCAGGTACATGGGAAGCATGGTTCCGATACTCGCGAGGAAGCTGGTGGGTGCAAAGGGAAGGCAAGGGAGGCAATCACAGAGGTCACGAAACAGCTAAGCCGCTGATATCGACAAGCCCAGGTTTCGATAAGGGAAGGCAAGGCAGCAAGATGCGAGTTAATGCATTATTTATTGATCATCTGTTGTATAAATCCCACTCCTTATATAAAGACAGAGCTCTCGCAACCAGGTTTTCAGAGATGGGCTGAATGAGGCATGTTGAACAACTAACAAAAACAAAATCAATCTCGTCTTCAAATCAATGTGTATCCTGAGTTCAGAATCAGCACTTAGTTTAATGGACTAATATAGTCTTTCGCATGTTGTTTTAATCTTGTCGTACTATCATAGCAAAGCATAATAATGTACTGAACAGGGAGCCTTGGCAACCATTGTTCTATTGTTAAAATGGCCTATAGTCATTTTGAGAAATTCAACACAGTTTAGAATAACACTTTGTCTGAACACCTAATTTTTCATCCGGTGAACGGACCCTTGCCCCTTAGAAAACAGAGAGAGAAAATAAGTTCTGTTGATGCAGTAAATGTCATCGTCCCAACGGATGATCCATTAAGATAGACACACTCTGGGAGTTTTTAATCAAGGGTCCAATACATTTATAGATTCAGCTCTATTATAAGGGGATTTTACATTGCACTAGCCTTCATAAACCTTGTGCATCAGCTTTATCTAACCATCCAGAACCACCAGCCATACTCAGCATGATGGATCATTTGATGATGTTACAATAGAAACAGACAGTATTAAAGCATGTTGGTGGTATTTATTGGGATGACTCATGTACTGGAGGCAGGATAGCCACTAGCTGGCACAGCCACAAAGTCTCAAAATCTGATTTTAAACCTAAACCTTACCTTAACCCTAACCTTAACCACACTCCTAACCCTAACCTTAAATGACCAAAAAGCTCATTTCTTGTTTTCATTGGATTGTTACGATATATAGGCAATTTTGACTTTGCATCTGGCCCATCTAGTGGAAATCGCTCAGCTCTGCCCCCAGGATAAGATTCATCCCAATAAACTTCAAACACGTTTCATAGTGCCATGTCAATATATTGTACGGCCCCAATATAATAAAGTGCTGCCATTGCTCTATTAGACAGTGAAGAAGATATATCAAATGGATTGAGCCTTTGACAAAGTAAAGATTTCACATATCAATTGTGCTTACCGACCATAAATACAATCCTTAGAATGCCAACGAAGCACCAGTTTATCACGGTGTGGCAAGCAGGATAAAGGAACTCTATATACCGTAATAGGTAGAACGGTGTCCCACTTTCAAGCTAATAAACATTAAGATTTAATAAAAGTACATTCCCGGTGCATTTACACTGGGCTAATTTCTCGGCTAACTTTTGGGCGAGTGATTTGTTACGGGACTTCTGAGACTCGGCCAATTGAAAATGGGCCGGCACAAAAGCCTACTTCCCTTAATTGGTCATTCGCCCCTGACAACGAGGACCATTTTCACGAGGAAAGCAGGAACAGACAGTTTTTTTCCCCTCTTTCCAGCACCTAAACATTTTCTCCAAACCTAGCTGAGTTAGTAGAGGCATATGTGAGCATAGAAACATGGGTAGTGGCTACCCAGAGATGTTAAAAACACTATAAAAGTTTATATGATTATCACGGGCCAATGTATCATATTAATTGCAAATTACGGCGTGATCCGCTAGGATTGTCCATTTATAAGAGAAGTGCCTTTTATAAATGCCTCACCTGCCCCCTTCACTACCTTATGCCAGAATGCAAGCACCACAAAATAGACTTTTCTAACCATTTGTGGAGAGAACTTGGAGTTTTGCCTAGCTTTGAAAGACATCAACCAAACGCTGTCTCTCAGTAGTACCAATTAGGGAGTCAGAGGGGAATAACGGTGTACCTTGTCCTCTACTTCGCAATGTAGCGACGGCCCTTGTGACAGAGGAAATTCAGTAATGCGAGTGCTTGAATGGGAGCGACCTGGCTTCGAGGTCACTTCCTGTTCTCTCGTGGGATGTAATCACTTTCACAGGAAGCAGTGTAAGCCACAAGAAGGGTTCAAGTTAACACCACCAAGTTTCTAGGAGCAACTGAAACAGAATCGGAGTGCCACAAAAGGTGAACTTGGAATGTGTGTGTGTGGAATTCAAATAACATGTCTAATGTCAACGCAGGTCTGCTTAAGAGCTTAAAGCAGTGGT
The DNA here is from genome assembly GCF_021184085.1 of Oncorhynchus gorbuscha. Classification (NCBI taxonomy): domain Eukaryota; kingdom Metazoa; phylum Chordata; class Actinopteri; order Salmoniformes; family Salmonidae; genus Oncorhynchus; species Oncorhynchus gorbuscha. Next base: position 22,266,894 of record NC_060193.1, read on the forward strand.
TGTGTTTTCAATCTATTTTTTGACTTTAATCACATCTTTTCTTTAAATGGCAACTCTCTAAACCCTTTTGGGAGGCATTTCAATACTAGATGACATAAATTTGATCTTATTATAGCCACTTTAATATAATCATGTCAGATTTGGTTTCCTAATGGAGGACAGAAATGTTGAATTATTATGGAAAAATATTTCGTACACAAATGTTCTTTCTTAAAAACGACCCCTCTGTGTGTAATCTTTTTGAACGAGGTTACGTTGTACGAGACATCTTTTAAATGAGTTAAATCTAAAGAAGCCCTGTCTTCATCATGACTTTTGTAATCTGATCCCTGATTAGACCACTTTGTGTCTTAGTTTTGTTTATTTTAGTTTAATTTTGTTTATTTATTTACGCTTTTTCTACTTTTTCAAAATTTTCTTTGTTTATTAGATCATGTCATTTTCTGTATGTAAAATGTGCCTATTTGATTTTTTTTTGTTTACAAACAAACAAACAAACAAACAAGATAGTGCCTCAGCTAACAGTTGCATCAGATTGAATAGTAATCCCATTATTACAGAGTCCTTATTATATTGTAATATCTCTTTTAAAAGAGGCAATCTGGGATTCAAACATTGACGTACCTAATTCCAGATTGCCCCTTTAATTGTTGCCAACCTGCGACCGTTAACTCCTTGTCACCATAGAGTAGATCAGTCATGCACACCACGTTTGACACTGACAACCTTGCCACCAGATGCTCCTGAATAATACATTGCTGATCGATTTGAGGATGCTTAAATAATAAAAGTCCTCTACTGGGTGCATGTTACAGGGCCCGAGTTACATCGCCGCCGTGACTTAAATTTAGGAGAGTTGGGAGACTCGGGGTAAATCAAGTGATATGGGCAGAGAAAAGTGTAATTATGTTAAATATGTTCTTGCCACTGAAAGGGGGGGGGGGTCATCCAAGGGTTAGTTGGTTGGTATGTTTCAGAGATCATTTTAGCTGCCGCTACAAACATTTATGTTTGCAGACGTGGTGATTCTCAAAAGGATCTACTGTTTGAAAGTCAATTTGGTGTCTTCATTGTTGTTCAAAAAAGGCACAGAGGGGCTGTATCGTTGATGTATTTTGTCTCTCGTATTTGCTGATAACACATCCTTTTTCACGTTTGCAAAGCAATACCGCTGGATAGTGGAGTCACAATACTCACATGCCTATGCCGTAAACAATTTCAAAAGCCTCATAGGAACCTGTCCCGTGCAATATCCAAGTTCTATGTACATGTTATTGTAATTAAGTTCTGATACAATATCAAGATGGCATTGCTAAACGACTATTGATATGGAACAGCATTGAGTTACAAAAAATGGATTCTCTGATTCGAGCGCAGCAGAGACTCGTTTGCCGTGTCTTATCTCGCCTGAACTCTTATCCTTCATCGCACGGTCGGTGTGGGAATGTGACAAATACAGTTTGAAAATGCAAAAAATAAAAATAAAGGGTCGGCTCTTTCGTTGAAGAACTAACAGATCTGCAGCAGTTGACTTTGTACTGTAAATAGGTACCGGAGTGGGAGAGAAATACACTGAGGAAGGAGAGAGGGTAAACCTGCTGGAAACACAGTGGTATCTCTATGGGTCTTTGTTTCATGAGAGCCACTGGGTCAATACTGTAGGTCAACCCCTGTCTAATAATATATTAGAGATGCAATGGAGGAAAAGAAAACCCACTGGGGGGAAAAAATAGTTGAATCAACACCGTTTCAGCATAATTCGTCGATGTGCAGTTTGTGACGTGGAAACTAAATGTAAAATGCATTGGATTTGCAAAAATACATTAGCGTAAATGGTTGTTTTGGAGGGTGAAACTTTAACCACAGGATTATTTCATCGTGTTGGTTGTGCTTTTAGTGTGGTGGTACCCATCTCACGTTCTTGAGTGGTTAAATAATCTGATCTCATTGATCAACGTGTCAATCAACTATCACTCAATTGTCCACGTTGAAAGGAGGTGTCCATGTGTGTCCAATCGGAATGTACTCTTCTGATTAAGAGTATCCCTGAGAAAGAGCTGCAATGATTGAAATGTGTAACAGTACAACTGTAGACCGTCCCCTCGCCCATACCCGGGCGCGAACCAGGGACCCTCTGCACACATCAACAACAGTCACCCACGAAGCATCGTTACCCATCGCTCCACAAAAGCCGCGGGCCCTTGCAGAGCAAGGGGGAACTACTACTTCGAGGTCTCAGAGCAAGTGACGTAACCGATTGAAACGCTATTTAGCGCGCACCGCTAACTAAGCTAGCCGTTTCACATCCGTTACAAATGCATAGCTCAATGTTTAAAGGAAAGTGCAAGGCTCACCCTCTATAATATGAAAAAATGGAACAAAGCATGATAAATCAAATCAATATTGCAAGAACTGTTCATAAAATCACCTTTGGGATGCTATCTGCATCTAAAATATGCAGGTAAAGTGAAAGTGTGTTATTATCAACTCAAACAAGGGCATTACATGGACTAAAGCTTGAATAAAGCACTCTATATTACTGTGTCAAGTGTATGTAATTTAGGACCTTAATCCATACATTTGATTTGCTTCGCACAGTTAAAGTGCACATCCTTTCAATTGATAATAAGTTGCGTAGAAGTACTGAGAATTCTCTGGTTTTGAAATTGCATTTTAAAGTCAGATTAGGCATTTTGGTCTTTTCTAAACTGAAAAATGGCTACAGCCGGTTAAAGAAACGGGAACATCTGAATGCACAATGCTCTTCCTCCCACTTTTGGCTGCAGCGGCAGTGACACATTTTGAGATCACAATAATCACCTCAATAGGTCTTTTCTCTCACGCTTCCCTGCATCTTCCTTTTCTCTGCAGTCCCACTCTCAATTATTTATGAACTAAATAACGGTTTTCAAGTGTTAATAATTTAGGGGGAACCCCCAAATGTCTAGGCAGGGGAAAGAGTAAATGGCAGAGAGACCAAGGGTTTTGTGGTGCTTTATAGCCCCCATTCATCTTCAATGGTTATTATTCCTTTGTTTCACGGAGAGGGAACCCAGGCAGGAGGGCAGCATTAGGAAATAAGCACTTTGATTGTCTCATTTGAGCTCGTTTGCAACATTTGCTGGCAAATAATGAACAGAAAATTGATGGTTTCCATTGTGCCATGAGAGAGGGTGAGGGGACCATTCTTAAAAATATAGGCCTACAGCAAACCACAATGGATGTGCAAGATGATCTTTCACCCGCTCACCAACAGGTCATCACGGGATAATGCCAACTGAGTTTACTGTTGTGTGTCACCATAGTGTCTTATGTGACCAACTGGGATTTGAACCCAGGTCTTCGCTATGAGATTGTGTTAGCCCTCTGAGCTAAAAACAAAACAAGGTATTAGATCTTTAGGTCTGGGTCAAGATTACTCCTCACACAAGTGTGGCTCACCAAACCACCTCTGTGATATATGCGTTTGTTGAAACGAGCAAATACTCAGAAACCGTAAAAGTGGACCGCAATCAGTTTGATATTCAGCAAGTAACGACGGTCATAAAGGCACCACAGGTAACAACGATGTTACGCCTTCTTTTTTTACCTTCATTTACAAGTATTCAGATTTTTTGCAAACAGCTAATCATGTTTCTATGTCGGTTGTTGTAATACCTTGTTCATTGTATAAACCTAGTAGACCCTATATCCAATCAAGGTCCTTTTTGAAGATTCAACAGAATGTTATGTGGTTTGTGCGACCAACCAAGATGATTATCCGGCTAAAGAGAGACGTTTTTTCATGGAGAATCAATTGCTAGTCCAGATGTTGATGACAAATCAATAAAGACATTACTGACTCTGCCAATGTGCTCTCTGTCCGACAAGCACTGATGTTGTCTTTAACCATATGTTTCCAAGGCAACCATACGGAGTAACTTACCATCATTAAAAATAACACATTTCTAATCAGACCTGGGTTCAAATAGTATTTGGCATGAGCATTTTGAGCTTGATTGGGCCGACCTGGAGTGCCAGATGGGTGGGATTCACACTTTGGACTATTTCAGGGGTTACTTTGAATCAGGCAAGCTTGATAAAGCACAGATAAAGTATTATAAATATATGTGCTCTAATCAATGCCACCAGCAACACTAGGCCTACTGCATCTAAAAACATACATAGGTTGAACATTAATTCTCTTTAGTTCTAAGGACACCACATGGACAGAGTTTGCACTTACGGGACTATTATATTGGTTCCATTGCTCCAAGCACGCACAATCAATTGTGACAGATCTCAAATCTGACAGAAAGCAAATACAATTTGAACCCAGGTCTGATCTACAATCGTAACATCCTCGTAACATGACTCTAGTCTCCACTCCCTCTAGCCCTTGTCATACTACTGTATCATAAGAAGGGTATGTTCCTATGACGGTAGTTCAAATCAAATCAAATCTAATTTTATTTGTCACATACACATGGTTAGCAGATGTTAATGCGAGTGCAGCGAAATGCTTGTGCTTCTAGTTCCGACAATGCAGTAATAACCAACAAGTAATCTAACTAACAATTCCAAAACTACTGTCTTATACACAGTGTAAGGGGATAAAGAATATGTACATAAAGATACATGAATGAGTGATGGTACAGAGCAGCATAGGCAAGATACAGTAGATGGTATCGAGTACAGTATATACATATGAGATGAGTATGTAAACAAAGTGGCATAGTTAAAGTGGCTAGTGATACATGTATTACATAAGGATGCAGTCGATGATATAGAGTACAGTATATACGTATGCATATGAGATTAATAATGTAGGGTATGTAACATTATATAAGGTAGCATTGTTTAAAGTGGCTAGTGATATATTTTACATCATTTCCCATCAATTCCCATTATTAAAGTGGCTGGAGTTGAGTCAGTGTCAGTGTCAGTGTGTTGGCAGCAGCCACTCAATGTTAGTGGTGGCTGTTTAACAGTCTGATGGCCTTGAGAAAGAGCTGTTTTTCAGTCTCTCGGTCCCAGCTTTGATGCACCTGTACTGACCTCGCCTTCTGGATGATAGCGGGGTGAACAGGCAGTGGCTCGGGCGGTTGTTGTCCTTGATGATCTTTATGGCCTTCCTGTAACATTGGGTGATGTAGGTGTCCTGGAGTGCAGGTAGTTTGCCCCCGGTGATGCGTTGTGCAGACCTCACTACCCTCTGGAGAGCCTTATGGTTGTGGGCGGAGCAGTTGCCGTACCAGGCGGTGATTCAGCCCGCCAGGATGCTCTCGATTGTGGATCTGTAGGAGTTTGTGAGTGCTTTTGGTGACAAGCCGAATTTCTTCAGCCTCCTGAGGTTTAAGAGGCGCTGCTGCGCCTTCTTCACGATGCTGTCTGTGTGAGTGGACCAATTCAGTTTGTCTGTGATGTGTATGCCGAGGAACTTAAAACTTACTACCCTCTCCACTACTGTTCCATCGATGTGGATAGGGGGGTGTTCCCTCTGCTGTTTCCTGAAGTCCACAATCATCTCCTTAGTTTTGTTGACGTTGAGTGTGAGGTTATTTTTCTGACATCACACTCCGAGGGCCCTCACCTCCTCCCTGTAGGTTGTCTCGTCGTTGTTGATAATCAAGCCTATCACTGTTGTGTCGTCCGCAAACTTGATGATTGAGTTGAAGGCGTGCGTGGCCATGCAGTCGTGGGTGAACATGACAGGAGTACAGGAGAGGGCTCAGAACGCACCCTTGTGGGGCCCCAGTGTTGAGGATCAGCGGGGTGGAGATATTGTTGCCTACCCTCACCACCTGGGGGCGGCCCGTCAGGAAATCCAGTACCCAGTTGCACAGGGCGGGGTCGAGACCCAGGGTCTCGAGCTTGATGACGAGCTTGGAGGGTACTATGGTGTTGAATGCCGAGCTGTAGTCGATGAACAGCATTCTCACATAGGTATTCCTCTTGTCCAGATGGGTTAGGGCAGTGTGCAGTGTGGTTGAGATTGCATCGTCTGTGGACCTATTTGAGCGGTAAGCAAATTGGAGTGGGTCTAGGGTGTCAGGTAGGGTGGAGGTGATATGGTCCTTGACTAGTCTCTCAAAGCACTTCATGATGACGGAAGTGAGTGCTACGGGGCGGTAGTCGTTTAGCTCAGTTACCTTAGCTTTCTTGGGAACAGGAACAATGGTGGCCCTCTTGAAGCATGTGGGAACAGCAGACTGGTATAGGGATTGATTGAATATGTCCGTAAACACACCGGCCAGCTGGTCTGCGCATGCTCTGAGGGCGCGGCTGGGGATGCCGTCTGGGCCTGCAGCCTTGCGAGGGTTAACACGTTTAAATGTCTTACTCACCTCGGCTGCAGTGAAGGAGAGTCCGCATGTTTTCGTTGCAGGCCGTGTCAGTGGCACTGTATTGTCCTCAAAGCAGGCAAAAAAAGTTATTTAGTCTGCCTGGGAGCAAGACATCCTGGTCCGTGACTGGGCTGGTTTTCTTCTTGTAGTCCGTGATTGACTGTAGACCCTGTCACATGCCTCTTGTGTCTGAGCCGTTGAATTGAGATTCTACTTTGTCTCTGTACTGACGCTTAGCTTGTTTAATAGCCTTGCGGAGGGAATAGCTGCACTGTTTGTATTCGGTCATGTTACCAGTCACCTTGCCCTGATTAAAAGCAGTGGTTCACGCTTTCAGTTTCACGCGAATGCTGCCATCAATCCACGGTTTCTGGTTCGGGAATGTTTTAATCGTTGCTATGGGAACGACATCTTCAACGCACGTTCCAATGAACTCGCACACCGAATTAGCGTATTCGTCAATTTTGTTATCTGACGCAATACGAAACATATCCCAGTCCACGTGATGGAAGCAATCTTGGAGTGTGGAGTCAGCTTGGTCGGACCAGCGTTGGACAGACCTCAGCGTGGGAGCTTCTTTTTTTAGTTTCTGTCTGTAGGCAGGGATCAACAAAATGGAGTCGTTGTCAGCTTTTCCGAAAGGAGGGCGGGGCAGGGCCCGCCTGATCCAAGGTTTTTCCACCCCTGGTTGCGCAATCGATATGCTGATAAAATTTAGGGAGTCTTGTTTTCAGATTAGCCTTGTTAAAATCCCCAGCTACAATGAATGCAGCCTCCGGATAAATGGATTCCAGTTTGCAAAGAGTCAAATAAAGTTTGTTCAGAGCCATCGATGTGTCTGCTTGGGGGGGGGGGGATATATACGGCTGTGATTATAATCGAAGAGAATTCTCTCGGTAGATAATGTGGTCGACATTTGATTGTGAGGAATTCTAAATCAGGTGAACAGAAGGATTTGAGTTCCTGTATGTTTCTTTCAACACACCATGTCTCGTTAGCCATAAGGCATACGCCCCCGCCCCTCTTCTTACCAGAAAGATGTTAGGCTATATGCTCTGGTGCTGTAAACAACTTGTTAATTAAATCATTGGTCTTAGGTAGAGTGATTTCTAATACAGGAAATATCTGTGTCCTGAAACATTGCGTCTGCTTTGCACCCTAGTCACTATTTAGTGCACTATAGGGAATAGGGTGTCACTTGGGACTGAATGTCCAAAACATTAGGAACTCCTTCCATGACATAGACTGACCAGGTGAAAGCTATGATCCCTTATTGATGTCAATTGTTAAATCCTCTTCAATCAGTGTATATGAAGAAGGATTTTTAAGCCTTGAGACAATTGAGGCATGGATTGTGTATGTGTGTGATTCAGTGGGTGAATGGGCAAGACAAAAGATTGAAGTGCCTTTGACCGTATGGTAGTAGGTGCCAGGAGCACCGGTTTGTGTCAAGAACTGCAACGCTGCTGGGCTTTTCACGTTCAACAGTTTTCCGTGTGTGTCAAGAATGGTCCAACATGCAAAGGACATCCAGCCAACTTGACACAACTGTGGGAGGCATTGGAGTCAACATGGGCCAGCATCCCTGTTGAACGCTTAAGACACCTTGTAGAGTCCAAGACCCGACGAACTGTGGCTGTTCTGAAGGCACAAGGGCGGGGTGCAACTCAACATTAAGAAGGTGTTTTGTGCACTCAGTGTACTTTGTTGTACAAGTGGACTTAGATCTCCTTTGCAATTATCTGTCCCCCGATGATGTCGTTGAGATACATGATCAATCCATGTAGAAGGGAGTAATTTCCTCTAAGGAAACCGTAGCTGCCTAAGACTGAGCGCTGTAGTGCATTCTCTGTCTCGAAATACAGACACTGTATGTATTGTGACATAAAACAGTAACACTAATGAATGCCTGATTTACACAGAATAGAATGGTCCCTATCAGTCTCTATATCATGGACTTTGTCAGTGGCTTCATAAGGGAATTGGGTACTTTCTCCAGGAGTAAAAATGACATTGAATGAAAGGGAGGGACTATAAGAATGGAGCCTGAATAATTAAAAGGTACATCAAGCATTCAGGGCCCTGTTTCCCGATAGCAATGGAACTTAAGCTTACGAGTGTTTTAACCATACATCTTTCCTCAATTGACCGAACAAGAAAAGTATGTCAATAACATTGAAATTTGTACACTACCGTTCAAAAGTTTGGGGTCACTTAGAAATGTCCTTGTTCTTGAAAGAAAAGCAATTATTTTGTCCATTAAAATAACAACAATTTGATCAGAAATACAGTGTAGACATTGTTAATGTTGTAAATGACCATTGTAGCTGGGAACGGCTGATTTTTTAAAATGGAATATATACGTAGGCGCACAGAGACCCATTATCAGCAACTATCACCCCCTGTGTTCCAATGGCATGTTGTGTTAGCTAACCCAAGTTTATCATTTTAAAAGGCTAATTGATCATTAGAAAACCCTTTTGCAATTATGTTAACACAGCTGAAAACTGTTGTTCTGATTAAAGAAGCAATAAAACTGTCTTTAGACTAGTTGCATATTTGGAGCATCGGGACAGCAGGGTAGCCTAGTGGTTAGGGCGTTGGACTAGTACCCGGAAGGTTGCAAGTTCAAACCCCCGAGCTGACAAGGTACAAATCTGTCGTTCTGCCCCTGAACAGGTAGTTAACCCCACTGTTCCTAGGCCGTCATTGAAAATAAGAATTTGTTCTTAACTGACTTGCCTAGTTAAATAAAGGTAAAATAAATAAATAAATCAGCATTTGTGGGTTCGATTACTGGCTCAAAATGGACAGAAAAAAATACCTTTCTTTTGAAACTCGTCAGTCTATTCTTGTTCTGATGAATGCGAGAAATTGCCAAGAAATTGAAGTTCTCGTACATTGCTTTGTACTACTCCATTCACAGAACAGCGAAAACTGGCTCTAACCAGAATAAAAAGATGAGTGTGTGTCCCTGGTGCACAACTGAGCAAGAGGACAAGAACATTAGTGTGTCTAGTTTGAGAAACAGACACCTCACAAGTCCTCAACTGGCAGCTTCATTAAATAGTACCCACAAAAGAACACAGACTCTGGACAGAGGAACTCTACGTAGAAGGCCAGCATCCCGGTGTCGCCTCTTCACTGTTGACGTTGAGACTGGTGTTTTGCGGGTACTATTTAATGAAGCTGCCAGTTGAGGACTTGTGAAGCGTCTAATTCGACACAATTAAAGAACCTGTTCTACGAGTGGTCTGATGCAATCATTAAATAACAAACCTTTTCAACTGCAACTTTAGTAACAATGGTTTTGGGAAACAGCTCTTCCATTCAATGATGCTCTTATGAAGAGTCTAACGAGGAACTTAGCCTTAAGATGCTTTTGGGAAAACTGGCTCGGGTATATAATGTTCAAGACCTGGGTAGCCTGTGGTTTGAGTAAATCAATAGCTCAGACATCTTATTCTCTGTCTTGTTGTCTCTCCGTCTTGCCACGAGTTTGTTTTTCCTCAGCTTAGCCAAAATTCATAATTGAAAACTCCTGAAGGACCTCAAACGCTCATGTTAGAATTGCAATACTAATAATTCTCTCCTCTATGTTTTCCTAAGTTGTGGCTGTACCAGACAGCAGTAGCCAACGACGAAAGACAAAAGAAGAGATACTCTGTAGCTTTGGGAAGAAAAAAAAATTCCACAGTGACATTTGTGAAGGCTTAGTAACTACCATTACTCAAGCCTGTGATGGCGGTGAGTGGCAAGTCCCAGAGTGAGTAGATTTTTATTGTGTTAATGCCTTCTTCCCTCTCTAATCATGGGCAGACAGATAAAAGCTTTTGCACTCACACGTCGTCCACGTAGCAGGGATACGGCATTTGCTGGGCAAACACGCCGAGCGGCTGTGATTTGTTCGTGTGCACCCGTATAATGCCGTGGTCCATCATGTCCTGCAGATAGGCGAAGCCTCCCCATATATAGCGCAGGTTGTTGAAGGAGTCACGGGCCCCGGGAGACCATCCCCCTTTACGTTGAAAGGACACACATCACATGACTGTCAGTGTTTAAGAGACAGCCGCGGCTGAAAACATCATGGATGAAACCGCTATATGTTACACCAAAATATCTACATTTTTTGTAATGACATTTGTCCCATGAGTGACATGGAATCATCAATTTATTGGCACTGAATGCTTACTGTTAATCATCTGAGATATAGCAGAGAAATATGCAAGAAAATCTCTATTTGCTTTAGATACTTCAATTGTCTGGCAAAAAAAAAAAAGGCTAAGCAACATCACAGCTTGTATTCATAAAGTGTCTCAGTAGGAGTGCTGATCTAGGATATGTTTCACCTTTTAGGTCATCTTGAATACCATTACATGGACGGGGAGACCTGATCCTGGATCAGCACTCCTCTGAGACACTATGAATACGGGCCCTGTCGCCCAAAGTTCTCTCTTTGGCACTAAAACAGAACAGGCTGACAGCGGAGAGTCTGTGCACTGTGCCTACCTTTCTTTAATCTTATTGGTACTCTCCCCCCTCATCGATGTCCAAGCGGATCTTGTACTTGACGTAAGGAGGGGGGTGGCTGGCGGCAGGGTCGAGGTCTTCGAAAACTATACCAGCCCAGTACGTATCATTTTCTAGAAGCTCCAAGGCTCTAGCCACGAGATGTCCCTCACTGTCAACAGCCTCAAACTTATCCAGGTCCAGGCACTGTAACATGGAAAGACAAGTTTACGCTAAGAAAGAGAGAAAATAAGTTTACTTAATTCTTTACAAACTGCTAGGGGTCTTAAACAAAATCGTTACTTTAATATGGGATGAGAAAAGATAACGCTGGAGAGTGCTTTAGGTATGCATTCATCTCAGGACACAGATCTCCCTGAAAATGTCACTTTGTGAACCCCATTCCTTTAAAAGTTCCCATCTGTTCCCAACCAATTCCAGCCCTGGGTGTTTCATCGATATTACACAGAAAGAACATGTCCAAAACCATTACACCCACTCGCCGCATCTCCAATCTTTCCAACAACTCTGAAAGATGGACACTTCAAGGCCAACTGTACCGCCCATGAAATACACAATTAAAGTTGTTTGCATGGTTGAAAGAGTAGAATCATATACTTTTAGTAATATGTAGTTGCACTACTGAACTCAATAGAGTCCCATTACCTACAGAAACTAATCTTAAAAGGAAAACTCCACTCATGTCAGCGGTCAAGTTTCCAAGATATTGGGCTTTGAAGAAGCAAAGTGTCACCGGCCACATTTGACCAGCACTGTTGGAGCTAGAAGCATAAGTACTTCACTGTGCCCTGCGATTACATCTGCGACCCTGTGCCTGTGACTAATAAACAAATCTTATCTATCTAATCTAAAATGTCCTCCAATCAACACTCAACTCATTTCAACTCCCCACTATGTATCACAGCGACAATAGTAAACATCAGAGTACCTTAGGTAGATTGTTGTGCACAATGTTTGAAATTACACAATTTGTAACTCGATTTAAACCTGAGTTGAGCATGCAAATCAAGTTTGTGCCTCAGTGCATAGGGCATACAAACTCATGTTAGGTCTTCCGCAATATCATACACAACCTTTTTTCTCCTGTACCGACAGTAAGATTTTAGACATGTACACATGATTAGAAACTGGATGGTCGAGCACTGAATGCTTATTGGCTGACAGCAGTGGTATATCAGACCGTATGCTACGAGTATGACAAAACATTTATTTTTACTGCTCTACGTTGGTAACCAGTTTATAATAGCAATCATGCACCTCTGGGGTTTGTGGTAGAGTATATGGCCAATATACCATGGCAAAGAGCTGTATCCAGGCACTCAGCGTTGAGTCATGCTTATGAACAGCCCTTAGCTGTGGTATATTGGCCATATACCACACCCCCTCGGGCCTTATTGCTTAAACGTACCATATTTGCATTAATGCTCCTCACTAAAAGACAATAATAAAATAAAAAGTGAAAATAGCCTTTCTGCAATACCACGATCCAAAAAGAAGTGATGAACAGAAACCACAACATAAGACATGCCTGAGGAATGGTGCAGTCGAACCAATCTGTTTTGGTACTGACACTGAAAACAATAGACTGGACAACAGCGGAGTCACAAATGATGCAGAGCTGCCAAGGGATATGTTATGGAGTATAGCTGAGGCATACTGAGACATAGATTTGGTAGCTGGCTGGCACTCGCTTTATATCCTTGTTTCCAATGGACTGTAATGAGCTAGCCATCTGGGGAGTGAGTCTGGCTTGACAGCTGTCCACACATACCTCTACCACACGGGTTTGTTATGGTACTTTCTCTCAGTAAAGAAGGTCCTTTGCTATTTTCACAGACAGCATATCATTGCATATGTTGTTATTGAGTGTCCAAATTCAGCATGTCACATTTTTTTGACTGTACGTTATACAGTACATGACATTATATGATTATTGGGCAGTTTGTGCCTGCCCTGTATGTAGGGAAATGTCAGGTTTGTTTCGACTTTTGCTGCAGTGGGCTAAATCAGGGTTACACAGAGAGTTTCTTGGAAGTCTTAAACAAATCTACTTTGAAGCAAAAGTATACATCTCACACACATGGTTATGGGCTTTACAAAGAAGAAGACAGCCGTACCATGTCAGATAGAGAGTTGAAATGTATTCCATTTTGAGTTTGCATCCCAATATTACACTTTTTATACATCACAGAAGACTGAAATATAACAAAACTATTTCACAAAAGAAACACCTGATTTCCAGAATTTAAAAAATATAAATGTTTCTTCCACCCATGAGGCCACTAGGTCATTTGACTGCAGGAAAGGGGTTTTAATGTATTGGTTTACTCGCAATGCATTAGATAGAATTATATATTGTGTCATCTTACCTACAATGTATTAACTATGAGACCGTTTACATACTGTACGACCAACCATGTGGCAGCATCTCTTTAACAAATACATATGTTTCATTGCCATATACACTGAGTTTACAAAACATTAGGAACATCTGCTCTTCCCATGACACAGACTGACCAGGTGAAAGCTGTGATCCCTTATTGATGTCACTTGTTAAGTCCACTTCAAATCAGTGCAGATGAAGGGGAGGAGGCGGGTTAAAGAAAGACTTCTAAGCTTAGAGACAATTGTGACATGGGATTGTGTATGTGTGCTTATCAAGCTGATGTTTCAATTGAGACCTGGCAGACTCTTCCATGTCCCACTTAGTTTATAATCTCCATGACGACTTATGACAAGAACACTGCAGAGTCAAACGTCAACTGCATTAAAAAGTTTGTCCTCTTGAAGAGTTTGGATCTACGCTTGTAATCTGTAGTGATCCATTGAGGAAGCAGGCTAAGCAGCCACTCAGCACAAGCCCACTGCTGTAAGTCAACCCATCAAAATCATATTACATTTAAGTAATTTGGCAGACACGCTTATTCAGAGCAACTTACAGCTATTGCATTTATCTTAAGATTGCTCGGTGAGACAACCACAGACTCTATCACAGTAAGTACATTTTGTCCTCAATAAGCCCCAACCCTACTAGCTCCGGGGTGAAGTTGACGCTAGGTCTAGATCTAGGATCTTCCTCCCACAATCCTAACTTGAACCATTAGTTGGGAAAATGTGAATCTGATCCAAAATCAGCATCTAGGGCAAATTCACCCTATGACAAAATATGTCATGCTTCTCCTCAACCACTGGATATGGTGGTGCTAAGTCTATGCAGTTGGATAGCAACGATTGGACTTCAATCACGGTTGAGGAACTAACCTACTGACAATGTGACAGGCTGCCACCTCCAAACTCTCGCTGTCCTTTATTAGACTCACAAATGGCGCCCTATTCCCTAAATAGTGCACTACTTTGGACAAGAGCCCTATGGGCCCTGGTCAAAAGAACTGCACCGTAAATGTATCAGGTTGCTATTTGGGCACGAGGCAACACTGTAGCAGCAGACACAGTGATGTCATGGTTGTAGAGGGTACGCTGATAGATGATAGCTGCGGGAGGACATTAGCATGGACTGACTGTGCAAAACATTAAGGACACCTTCCTAATATTGAGTTGCCCTCAGAACAGCCTCAATTCACCGGGACAAGGACTCTACTAGGTATCAAAAGCGTTCCATAGGGATGCTGGCCCATGTTGACTACAATGCTTCCCACAGTTGTGTTAAGTTGCCTGGATGTCCTTTGGGTGATGGAACAGTCTTGATACACACTGGAAACTGTTAAGCATTGCAGTTATTGACACAAACCAGTGCTCCTGGCACACACTGCCATACCCAGTTCAAAGGCACTTAAATATTTTGTCTTGTCCAGTCACCCTCTGAATGGCACACATACACAATCCATGTCTCAAGGCTTAAAAACGATGTATTTAACCTGTCTCCTCTAATTCATCTACACTGATTTGAAGTGGATTTAACAAGTGACATCAATAAGAAATCATAACTTTCACCTGGATTCACCTGGTCAATTCTACAGTGCTATCAGAAACTATTCACACCCCTTTGCTTTCTCAGCCTGAATCTAAAATTGATCACATTTAGATTTTGTGTCACTGATCTAATGTCAAAGTGGAATTTATTTTGTCAATTTAAAAAAAAAAATGCAAATATGTAAAAAAGTATGTAAAGCCGAGCTGTCTTTTATCAATAACTATTTAATAATTATAACTAATCAATAACTATTCAACCCCTTTTATAAGGCAAGCCTATATAAGTTCACGAGTAAAAATGTGCTTAACAAATCGCATAATGGGGTTCACTAACTCATTCCGTGTTCAATAATAGTGGTTAACATGATTTTCGAATGACTACCCCAAATCTGTACCCCACACATACACTTATCTGTAGGGTCCCTCAGTTGAGCTGAGAATTTCAAAAAGAGATCCAACCTCAAAGACCAGGGAGGTTTTCCAATGCCTCGCAAAGAACGGCACCTATTGGTATATGGGTCATTTAAAAAAATGACATCTCTTTGAGCATGGTGAATTTATTCATTATACTTTGGATGGTGTATCAATACACCCAATCACTACAAAGATACAGGTGTCCTTCCTAACTGAGTTACCGGAGAGGAAGGAAACTGCTCAGGGATTTCACCATGAGGCCAATGGTGACTAAAACAGTAACAGTGTCAATGGTGACTAAAACAGTTGAATTCAGAGTTTAATGGCTGTGATAGGAGAAAACTGAGGATGGTTCAATTACATTGTAGTTACTCCACAATACTAACCTAAATGACAGAGTGAAAAGAAGGAAGCCTGTACAGAATAAAAATATTCCAAAACATGCATCCTGTTTGCAACAATGCTCTTAAGCAATACTCAAAACAATGTGTCAAAGAAATGTACTTTTTGTCCTGAATACAAAGCCTTATGTTTGGGACAAATCCACCACAACACTGAGTACCATGCTTCATATTTTCAAGCATTGTGGTGGCTGCATCATGTTATGGGTATCCTTGTCATTGTCAAGGACTAGGGAGCTTTTTAGGGAAAACATTTATGGAATACAGCTATAAGCACAGACAGAATCCTAGAGGAAAACTGGTTCAGTCTGCTTTCCAACAAACACTGGGAGAGTAGCTTACCTGTCATACCCTGGCCTTAGTTATCTTTGTTTTCTTTATTATTTTGGTTAGGTCAGGGTGTGACATGGGGGATTTATGTGTTTTGTCTGGTCTAGGTATTTTTGTATGTTTATGGGGCTGTTTCCTTTCTAGGTAGTTTGTAGGTCTATGGTTGCCTAGATTGGTTCTCATTTAGAGGCAGCTGTCTATCGTTGTCTCTGATTGGGAACCATATTTAGGCAGCCATATTCTGTGGGAATTTTGTGGGTGATTGTCTTCTGTTTTTGTGTCATTGCACCAGATAGGACTGTTTCGGTTTTCACTTTTGTTGTTTTGTATTTTGTAGTGTTCTCATGTATGGTCTTGATTAAACATGTTGAACTCTAACCACTCTGCATTTTGGTCCTCCTCTCCTTCAGCAGAAGAAAACCGTTACAATTACCAAGATGACATTGAATGTTCCTGAATGGCCTAGTTAGAGTTTTAACTTAAATCGTCTTGAAAATCTATTTCAATTTATGTCTGTCTAGCAATGATCAACAATCAACTTGACAGAGCTTGAAGAATTTAAAAAATAATAATGTGCAAATATTGTACAATCCAGGTGTGTAATGTTCTTAGAGACCTACCCAGAAAGACTCACAGCTGTAATCGCTGCCAAAGGGGATTGTAACACATATTGACTCAGGGGCGTGAATTAGATATCTCTGTATTTCATTTTCAATAAACTTGCAACATTTTCTAAAAACATTTTTTTTCATTTCGTCATTATGGATTGTCTTCCCATTGTAAATGGGTGATAAAACAATTGATTTAATACATTTTGAATTCACACCGTAACACAACCAAATGTGGACTAAGTTAAGGGGTATGAATACTTTTAGAAGGCACAGTATTTTATGGAAAGAGAAGGTGTTCACAATGTTTTGTACACTCAGTGTACATTTATATATTGTATATGATAATATGTTTTTAGCCATGTGCCAGCATATTTGCTGGGGAGGACTAGCCATCTGCATTATAGATGATAACAGAATACAAATCAAGTGTATCTACTCACTTAAGTTAATCTATCTATGGACCACTTCAGGAAGTAGCTTATGTAGGCACCCAGTCAACATCTTTCACAACCAAACGTATCCTCTGGTCAATGATTAGCAATTTGTGTATTCATAAACTTCATATTGGATTAGTAAATTCTGTGGATGTAATGAGTCCAACCAATTTGACATTTCATTTTCAAAAAATGTAAAGAATCAATGTTGTATTACTAGTCATATGTCTTCTTGAATTTGAAGGACCTGAAATGTTGATTTATAGTTACATTTGGCCATGTTTCCTCAACTTGACATGTATTGACTACATGAGCCTTTGATTAATATACTGATTACATTTTTTATACCTTGAGAGAAATTCAAATGGAAGAGAGAGAGAGCAAAAATAAAAGAGTGGGGAGAGAGAGAAAGAGAGAAAGAGAGAGAGAGAGAGAGAGAGAGAGAGAGAGAGAGAGAGAGAGAGAGAGAGAGAGAGAGAGAGAGAGAGACAGAGAGAGAGAGAGAGACAGAGAGAGAGAGACAGAGAGAGAGAGAGAGGAGAGAGAGAGAGAGAGAGAGAGAGAGAGAGAGAGAGAGAGAGAGAGAGAGAGAGAGAGAGAGAGAGAGAGAGAGAGAGAGAAAGGAAGGAAGTGAGAGAGAGAGAAGAGAGAGAGAGAGAGAGAGAGAGAGAGAGAGAGAGAGAGAGAGAGAGAGAGAGAGAGAGAGAGAGAGAGAGAGATTTCACATTTTCTCCCCCCTGTCCACGCTCAGCATGCGTTGAGCCTATGCGACAAGGAAAAGGTAAATGATTGACGAGTAAACATCATCCTGGCGTCCATTTTGAGATATGGAATTACATCAGGAACGAAAATGGATTGCATTACTTTTGGATGTTTTTTTGCCCCATGTGGTTAAACCCCAGGAGGCTTAGATGTCATCTCCCAGGTATTAGCAATGAGGGGGATGATGAAATGTCTGTAGTCTACACATGTGGCTACATAGCGCAAGGGAAAGTAGTGTATCGCTGCAAACCACCAAACGGATCAATACGTCAATGTTCACCCAACTGTCTGCATGTCACAACAGTATGTGTAAAGATAGCGCTGTGTCTTGTGTTATGTTAGCTGAAATGTGTGTCCATGGATGCTTATAACAATCCCTTTTTATTACCACAGCAGTAGAGTTAGTCATTTTTCAGGAATGTTGTCAAGGTTGTCAATTGATATGGACCTTTGTATTCACCGTAACAATTGGCATTCTAGCTTTGTATTCACCCAATCAAATGAATGGAACTATTATAGTTGTGAACGCACACACGGTGTTGAACGTTTTTGCTCATATATTAGAGCTAGACAATTGGGTACACAATGGTAGAATCAACGTTGTTTTCACCTCATTTCAATGGAATTACATTGACCCAATGTGGAATAAATGTTGAATTGACTGTCTGTGCCCAGTGGGAGGATACATAAACACACTCCAAAATGTCAGTGTATTTTGTAAAGGGGGACAAATGTGATCAAATAACATTTGACAATGTGAAGAGAGAGAATGAACAAACCCCAATGAACTTCTTCAGGAGGTCCAGGATTTGGCTGGTGGCGTTGAACACGTCGCGCCAGTCCTTCGGCGGCCTGCCCGCGGGGCGGTCCTCAGGAGGCCCGTTGTACAGGAAGTTGGCGAGCAGTTCTTCCGTCCATCTTGTGCCTTCGAGCCCGTGGTTGAGTGCGGCTGCAAACACCGGGTTATCCAGAAAGGCCTGATTTGAAAACCAGAGAAAAGGGGCTGTGAGGGTAATTTACACTCATCAGATTATAAAACAATCAATGCACTGAGAAATGAATGCAGTGGAAGCTAATTGGAGACCTGCAGCACTGCAGATCCTTAGGACCTAGTTTTCCCCCTGTGAGAGAATTAATTAGAAACATTAAGCTAGATGGCACTGTTGTACTGCAGGCTTGGGAATTTACACCCACCTTTTTCATGACCATGCACATTCACACATGTAGAGTCGCAGGCACATACGCAGACACACTCAGGCATGTGCACAAACAAGTGTACATTCCCACACACACATACACACACGGTGTGCTTCCAATGACTGTCTCCTTCCTCCTTCCCCCAGCCCTCACCCCAGTGTGATAAGCACCAGGTGTCTTAACTGTCAGCTCGGCATAAGCCTCATTCCATGATTTCACTCGGCACTCAAAGAGTTAAGGAAGAGATATGCTAATCTAAATGCAAATGGTGTTGCTGTTACAGCCTCCCTACAGTATGTGTGCAGTTTCAAAAATGAATGGCCAACCATCCCTGTAGTGTAGAACAATGGGAGCCTTACATAATAGCTTCCTACTCAGGTTCTGTACGTTCCCTGGTACAGGTTTGGTGAAAATACATTACTTACATCCCAAATGGCACCCTATTCCTTATATAGTGCACTACTTTTGACCTGATCCCTATGGGCCCAGATCAAAAGTAGTGCACTATAAAGGGTGCCATTTGGGATGCAGCCTTTCCATCTGTCTGGGACTGCTCCCCTCAGTGTGATCTGTAGGGTGCATACAGTATGCTCGCAACCATGAAATTGCAACCGTGTAATGACACGATAATACTGGTGTTGTATTGCATAACTGAACATGGTCTGCTGATAATGTAGTGTGTGGCAAAACAGGCTGAAATTCCCTCTGCCTCGCTCTCTCTGCCTCGCTCTCTGCCTCGCTCTCTCTGCCTCGCTCTCTCTGCCTCAAACATATTCTGACCAATGTGTTCAGTGGCGTTTGTAAGTAAACACTTTGGAATGTTTAACATGAGGTCAAAGTGTCAGATGTCTGTGCTGCTCCTGACCATTAAGAAACATCAGGTTTAACCACACATCTGTGAGAGTAAGAGTGGAATAATTAATTTTGTTTCAAGATGTACATACAGAAATATATTGTAAACAATATGCTGTTTTTACTTTAGAGTTAAGAATATTTGTAAAGGGTCACTGGAATTCACTTGATGATACAGAATGCCAATGTGTCTGTGGCTGAACATGGTATATATGTTGTACTACTCCTAATGTTCAGTGGCATTTGGGACGGATTGTTGCAGATATGCCGTTTAACCCCGGCGTCCAAGTGTCAAATGACATTATCCGACACGAGGTCTTCGAGCAAAAAAAGACGTTCCCATATTTTCCCTGGCCTTTTAAAAGGATGGAAATGGTCGGCTCCCGGCGGCAGACGGCCAATGAAAACTCAAACCAGCCCTCTTACCATTTTCCAACATAGGGTCATTCTAATAATAATTCCTGCTTGACATTTTCCTAGATGGTCACTGGTTTGGCATCAAGTAAATGGCAACCAACCATTAATTATCAGTCACTCTTTTAGTGTGATAGAATGTTATATAAACAGATGTAAAACCATACGGTTACCTGTTGGCAACACTAGTAATTATTTTTACACAGAGTAGTGCTTGAGAATACTGCTTCCTGGGTCCTTCAAGCCATTCCATAAAATCAGAGCTGTCCTCTCTCCCCTATGCACTAGCATAGATCTGAGAGGATTGAATGGGTATAGGGAGAATGGTAGGAAATCCATCTTGCCCTCTGATAGTCAAGGTGGAATATAGAGCTAGTTAGAGGACTCGTCTTTGTATCTGTTCCACTACGGCATTTTGTGAGCGCGAGGGTAGCACCACTAAGACAATCTCCATTTTTAAGTAGTCCATTTTCTTATTGAGCAACTTCTATGAGTTGGTTAACAAGCTGAAAGGGTGCATACTGTGTTGTTTGAACAGGTACAGTGGGGCAAAAAAGCACTTAGTCAGCCACCAATTGTGCAAGTTCTCCCACTTAAAAAGATGAGAGAGGCCTGTAATTTTCATCATAGGTACACTTCAACTATGACAGACAAAATGATTTTAAAAATCCAGAAATCACATTGTAGGATTTTTTATGAATTTATTTGCAAATAATGGTGGAAAATAAGTATTTGGTCAATAACAAAAGTTTATCTCAATACTTTGTTATATACCCTTTGCTGGCAATGACAGAGGTCAGACGTTTTCGGTAAGTCTTCACGAGGTTTTCACTCACTGTTGCTGGTATTTTGGCCCATTCCTCCATGCAGATATCCAGATCTCTGGCTAGGCCACTCCAGGACCTTGAAATGCCCGGGCAGACCTTCGACCTTCGTTGCCCGGGCGGTATGTTTGGGATCATTGTCATGCTGAAAGACCCAGCCACGTTTCATCTTCAATGCCCTTGCTGATAGGAGGTTTTCACTCAAAATCTCACGATACATGGCCCCATTCATTCTTTCCTTTACACGGATCAGTTGTCCTGGTCCCTTTGCAGAAACACAGCCCCAAAGCATGATGTTTCCACCCCCATGCTTCACAGTAGGTATGGTGTTCTTTGGATGCAACTCAGCATTCTTTGTCCTCCAAACACGACGAGTTGAGTTTTTACCAAAAAGTTATATTTTGGTTTCATCTGACCACATGACATTCTCCCAATCTTCTTCTGGATCATCCAAATGCTCTCTAGCAAACTTCAGACGGGCCTGGACATGTACTGGCTTAAGCAGGGGGACACGTCTGGCACTGCAGGATTTGAGTCCCTGGCGGCGTATTGTGTTACTGATGGTAGGTGATCATTTTGACCCCACAGGGTGAGATCTTGCGTGGAGCCCCAGATCGAGGGATATTATCAGGGGTCTTGTATGTCTTCCATTTCCTAATAATTGCTCCCACAGTTTATTTCTTCAAACCAAGCTGCTTACCTATTGCAGATTCAGTCTTGCCAGCCTGGTGCAGGTCTACAATTTTGTTTCTGGTGTCCTTTGACAGCTCTTTGGTCTTGGCCATAGTGGAGTTTGGAGTGTGACTGTTTGAGGTTGTGATCCATCCTGATAACCTGGATGGAATTAAGTGATCCTTCCTTAACTCATAGGGAGTCACACCCAGTTGACGACTTCAACATGCAGATTGCCATTTATTGTAATTAATCTTACCCTGGAGGCAGCTCTGCAGAGTGAGCATACAATCTGATTTTAAACTTAACCCTAACATTAAACTTACCCACACTGCTAACCCCAATGCCTAACCTGAAATTAAATTCCTTTTTACAATGTAGCCAATTTTCACCTTGCAGCTGGCCCATTAGTGGAAATCGCTCAGGTCTGCCTCCAGGACAAGATTCATGACTATATACGTAAACCTGCCTTCAAAATGAGGCAAGTCCTCAATAGCACTGCCCATGCTAAAATGGCTTTTGGGCACCGCAGTTGTCTATCTATGTCTATGAGGTGGAATTGTCACCATTTTGCTTATGCCTATCCAATCCTCCTAGATCCAATCAGTAGGGGCTAGGGGTTTATTTGGGATTTAAGAGATGTCTCTTTTCAGCTCGGCTGATAACTCAACTGTGTTGTAATTGCCGCCATCAATGTAGAAAGTTGCTAAAACCTTGAGAGACCTCTGGAGAAGATGACACCACGGAACTACCAGTTCTGAGGCCTGCTGCTCAGAGGGAGAAAATGAAGACAAAGGAGAATTGCAGGGTCCATTTGTGTAAAGGTTAGGGCTGGGGTAATGAATAACCTGGCTACATGGAGTGCTTGGCTACGCTCTTCCCTAGCTGCCCATAAGCTCATTTCAGGTGACACGGGAGTAATGTCTGCTTCAAGGGAAGGGGAAGGAGAGAGAGGGGGTTTCTGGGAAGGGAAAGGTGTGTGAGCTCTCCATCTCTCCATTCCAAGCTAATCCCCTTCCCTGACTGCCAGGGTGAAAATTATCCAGCACTTACCCATAATGACTTTATTTTTTCCACATCGATAAACCTGATATGTAGCTATATTTTTCAGCTGAATTTGTGTTAGAAATGTTAGATATATTCTGGTGGGAAGAAGTGTAGGACTCTACTTTTGAGAGATAAAGGTTGGTAAATATGCCTAGTGGAATGGCTTGTGTATGTCATTCAAAATGCTAATGGACAAGGATAATTCCGACTGATTTACAGTGCATGTTTACAGTATTCCTTCCTTTTTTCCATATTTTCTTACATTACAGCCTTATTCTAAAAATGATTAATATATATATATATCATTTATTAATCATATATATATATAATCTTCCTCAATCTGCACACAATACCCGATAAATTGACAAAGAGAAAACATGTTTGTTTTGCAAATATTGATTGTTTTGCAAAAAATAAATACATGGAAATATCTAAGGGTGTGAAAGTATTCAGACCCTTTTCCATAAGACTTGAAATTGAGTTAATGTGCACCCTGTTTATATTGAACATCCTTAAGATGTTTCTACAACTTGTTTGGTGTCCACCTGTGGCAAATTCAATTGATTGGACATGATTGTGAAAGGCAAACACCTCTTTATATAATTTCCCACAGTTAACAGTGCATGTCAGAGCTAAAATGGAATTAATTGTCCGTAGAGCTCCGAGACAGGATTGTGTTGAGGCAACCGATTTGGGGAAGTGTACAAAAAAAATTCTGCAGCATTGAAGGTCCCCAAGAACACAGTGGCCTCAGTGGAAGAGGTTTGGAACCACCAAGACTCTTCCAAGAGCTGGCCTCCCAGCCGAAATGAACAATCGGGGGAGAAGGGCCTTGGTTAGCGAGGTAACAAAGAAGCCGATGGTCACTCTGACAGAGCTCCAGAGTTCCTCTGTGGAGAACCTTCCAGAAGGGCAACCATCTCTGCAGCACTCCACCAATCAGGCCTTTATGGTACAGTAGCCAGACAGAAGCCACTCTTCAATATAAGGCACATAACGGCCTGCATGGAGTTTGCTAAAAGGCACCTAAGAAAAAGATTCTCTGGTATGATGAAACCACGATTGAACTCTTTAGCCTGAATGCCAAGCATCACTTCTAGAGGAAACCTGGCACCATCCCTACGGTGAAGCACGGTGGTGGCCGCATCATGCTGTGGGATATTTTACAGTTGGAGGGACTCGGAGACTAGTCAGGATCGAGGGAAAGATAAATGGAGCAAAGTACACAGAGATCTTTGATGATAACACGGTCCAGGGCACACAGGACCTCAGACTGGAGTGAAGGTTCACCTTCCAACAGGACAATGACCCTAAGCACACAGCCAAGACAACACAGGAGTGGCTTCGGGACAAGTCTCTGAATGTCCTTGAGTGGCCCAGCCAGAGCCCAGACTTGAACTTGATCAAGAATCTCTGGAGAGACCTGAAAATAGCTGTGCATCGACGCTGCCCATCCAACCTGACAGAGCTTGAGAGGATCTGCCGAGAAGAATGGGAGAAACTGCCCCAAAACAGGTGTGCCAAGCTCGCTGCCAAAAGTGCTTTAACAAAGTACTGAGTAAAGGGTTTGAAAACTTATGTAAACGTGATAATTCAGTTTTGTATTTTTTATACATTTGCTAACATTTCTAAAAACCTGTTTTTGCTTGTCATTATGGGGTACAAATACAATTGAATCAATTTTACAATAAGGCTGTAACATAACAAAATGTGTAAAAGGTCAAGGGGTTTGAATACATTATGAACACACTGTATATCAGTTGCGGTTGGTGCAGTTTAAAAACCTCTTAATTAAGGATCCACTACTTTTTTTCAATTTTCACCTAAAATGACATACCCAGCTCAGTCCCTGAAGCAAGGATATGCATAGTGCAAAGTTTTAGATTGAGTTAATGAACCATTGCATTTTTGCTCAAAATGTTGTATCAAGACTACCCAAACATGCCTAATTTGTTTATTAATAACTTTTCATGTTCAAAACTGTGCACTCTCCTCAAACAATAGCATGGTATTCTTTCACTATAATAGCTACTGTAAATTGGACAGTGCAGTTAGATCAATAAGAATTTAAGCTTTCTGCCAATATCAGATATGTCTATGTCCTGGGAAATGTTCTTGTCACTTACAACCTCATGCTAATCGCATTAGCCTACGTTAGCTCAACATCCCGCAAGTTTTAAGATGAGGGAGGAAGGTCATTTTTTTATGAGCATGGCCTTATTTTTACTACAGCATATTGGATGACTGCCATTCATATTCATATTCCATTCAGGCAGCTCAATGTAACATCGATAGGTCAAGGCTACAACATGATATTCACATTTTCCCTATACCCAACCATGAAGTTGCTAGAACCTAGCTTATGAATGAAAGTTTACAACGTAGGTGCACAGGTCGAGATACATTTGAGTAATCAAGGTAACAGACATTGACACATGCAAAACTGCCTTGCACACACATGCCTGCATCTAGCTGATCTAGGGTGTAATCATTATTCCAACAGTTGAAAACAAGATTTTATTGGCTAAATTCAGGTATGTTTATCCCCATTTTGGTCAATTTGCTTCCGTTTAAGAAACAGTTTTCAACAGAATTGGCGGAATGAATACACCCCTGATCACACGTAAACATAGTTCAATTTCATAGCAGCCACATACAAATGTGATCCCTTTGGTCATTGAATAATTATTTTTTGCATCTACACACTCTCCTCCTCTCACCTTTTCCCTTCACTTGTGGACTTCAGTGCACAATACATCAGCTGCCTGTGACCAGGTGAAAAAAACCTTTCCAAGCCAATCCTTCATATCATAACCGCTAAACACAGCCTACATTGTTGTAACCATATTAACTAACGTCATAGTCAACGTAGCTACTAGATCTAACGTGTTAGTAAATCCGCTACAATCATGTAGTACAGTCAGCAAGCAGTTTAGCAGTTACATCGGCAGGCACCGGTTGCAATAAATTAATGAAACTGAAAGTTTACCTTGACTTGGAAGAGTTCCAGTGTTTGATAGCCATAGCCAGCTAGCTAACATAGCATCACTCTCTGTTTGAGCCGGGAGTTTGAGTAGGCTAAACATCCACTAGTTAAGTACTCACATGTTATGCACTGTAATACTAGCAAGCTGTAGCTTATGCTTTCAGTATTAGATTAATTCTCTGAGTGGACAACATGTCAGTTCATGCTGCAAGAGCTCTGGTAGGGTGGAGGATGTCCTCATAATTACTGTGTAAGTCTATGGAAGGGGGTGAGAACTACGAGCGTCCTTGGTTTTGTATTGTATTTTGTAAGTCAATTTACTCAGAGGAGGATGGAAAGTAGCTGTGCTACGGCTACACCATGGTGCTACCTTACAGAGTGCTGTTGAGGCTACTGTAGACCTTCATTGCAAAACAGTGGTTAAACCAATTATTTGGTGACGTGAATATATTTAGTATAGTTTTTTAATGTTTCACTACTTATATGAAATTCACTGAGGAGGATGGTCTTCCCCTTCTTCCTCTGAGGAGCCTCCACAGATGGTTATTGACATTAAAGCTCTTTTCAACTAGATTTAACACATCTGTTATTTTCATTTTCTCACCTACATTAACATTAGATAAATCACCATAGATAAGACAGTGATACTCATGTATGACAAGTCATTCATCCTTGTCTAACATCTGTCACATGTAAATCAGCTCTATGGTGTAGTACATCAGGTTTCCATGTTTCTGTTGAAGGAGTCATAAATCTTACCCGCAGTGCACTGGCTTGGGGGCCATTTTGAAAGTAGTTCCAACCACGTGGTTCAAAATCCTCCCAAGCTTCCATCAACTCTTTCAACATGGCCAATGCGTTGAAAGTACTATTTGCCTGAAACAAGAAAGAGAGATAGTGTGGTGATTAAAATATGGAAAATTCCATCTCTAACCCTACTCCATTTGAAAGCATTCACACTGTGCTATCAAATTTATTTCGCAGCCAATCTGACCTTGAGAACACACTGCGTCTTCGTATTTTCACCTATCCCCCGGGGAGACTGATTTGATTTCTACCCCTGTTGTGACTAATGTAAACAGGGTTATTTACACCCAAGCACTGAGATGTAAACGATTGGGCTGCTAAGGGTGCGAAGACGGGCCCCTATGACAAGACCGAGCCACTCGCTGTGAAGTCGGTGGATCTACTAAGACATTATCTTACTAGATATTCTTCACATCCAATTCCCTACAGCTTCTCACCATTGGTTTGTTTTGTTTATGCAGTTTCAAAATTATGTTAATTACGGGAGAAACGTCATGAAAAATAGATTATATCCCCTGAGTGTGTTCCCTATCTCCTCTCCCTGGCTCTTTCTTTGCGGTTTCTGGAGAGGGGTTCATAGCGTGTATCATCACGTTTTGATTTACCAGCTCATCTAAATGCCTCGTCTTGGTATGATTCGTGAAGTGAAAATATGCAATTAGATACAATCGCAAACATTTGAATTATTCAAGCTATTTACATCGGCACCCAAAGTCAATGTCCCCAACACTGTTATGAGTGTTGGGATCACAGAGTCCACATTCTTGCAGACATCCATTTTCTTTCAGTCTACTTGACAGACTTCAATTCAAATTGACACCAACCCTGGCAGACATGTGATACATACAATATGACTTTCTCCTTTGTTTTACCTCTTTCACCATTAGTCTAGTTGCAGGTGTGTCAGGGGTGTAGAGGATCTTCCCTTGGATTAGGGGCCGAAATGTCCTCCAAACAATACGTAGGCCAGGAGTTCCCTCAAGAGTGTCAATCAGTACTTTGCAGAAGGCACCTGGTGAGAGAGAAACTATCTATTGTTCCTTCAAAAGCATGTGTAAATACACCTGTTAGTGAAAATTGTACGGACATCTGTCTGAATGAGTACATGGAGCAAACCGCAAAAATATAACAGAAGATAAATTAATAATGTCTTTGATGAAAAACATGTTATGTTGGCATCACATTTTCGGACCACATGTAATCCATCTGTTACATTCAAAGTTACCATCAAAATAAAAGTTTGTTAATCTGTTGTGTTTCAGGGTTAGAAACCGAAGATTTAGGCTGCATCCTAAATGGCACCCTATTCCCTATAGTGGAATACTTTTGACCAGAGCCCTATGGGTACAAATAGAGACCATAGATTCCCAGAAATCACATCAAACCCTCACGCCACTGCTGAGAAAATAAACGGTAGTCTTCACATGCTTAATAATGGAAGTAGCAGGCGATATGACAACCGGTCAAGTTGACACTTTTCACTATGTGGAGGATTTATTGCAATTCCGACACTTCAAAGACTCAATTATTTTGTGTCGAACGACTCCATTAATGTGTAGCTAATAACACAATGGAGAGAGGAAGGAAGGGAGCAAGATATTTATATAGCAGTCCAGCACAGCTGAATACACACAGTAGGAGTTGGGAGCCAGGAGTGCTCAACACTGAGGGAGAAAACAAGTCAATATGCTCAGCTGCAGTGGGATCATTATTAATTTATCCAATCTGCCAATGTGAATATTGCCAGGTCGGTTGGAGCGCTGTGTAGGTTACACATGACAATAGATCTGAGGGAATAGCAGGGTGAAAGATGCTGCAACCACCACTTGTTTGTGTTCTGTAGGGTGGGAGGATGTGTCTAACTGTCCTGTAAAGCGTCTCTGTTTATCGGTATGTCTGTCTGCTTGCTTGCCTGCACATATTTGTCTGTCTGCCTGCCTACTGTACATGTCTCTATATCTGTGTCTCTGTTTCTGTCTGCCTCTATGTGTCGCTGTGTCTTTGTCGAACTGTCTGTGCTTTTGTGTGTGTCTTTTGGTCCGTCTGTCTGGGCTCAGGTGCGTAGGTCTATACTTAGCTCGTCATCTCGACTCAAAAGCCTCTTCCACCTCTTCTATCACAGTGCTCCCTTAACCGCTGGCTACCTATCCCCCGTAAAAGATATGTGGAAATTTTGAGTGCAGGAAGTGTGATAAATGTTAGCCTTTTGCCTTGCGGCCATCCCTTCTAAGGTGCTCCGGGGAAACTCTGTCGAGTGCTAATGGCCGCCTCCACTCCGGCCAGCCGGTTCCCGACCACACGTAATTTCCTATAATCGTATCGCTTAGACAAGCAGTACACAGCATCACATGGCTTAGAGCTCTCCATTCAATAAATATTGATATCTTATTCGTATGAATATTTATCTCCCCCAAAACTGTGACATATTCTTACCAAAGGTGTCTGATTTATCACACAGTGGTGGCAGTGAGGAACTGAATCCATATTTTACACAGGGAGCTGCAGCCAAGTCATTGCTCGGAGCCTCTAGTCAGCCCCTCATCATACCTGGCAAATTTAATACATTAGCGTTCTGCACAGTGCAGAAATAAGATTGTCTCACACACACGCATACATTTTACTCTGCACACGTACACACACACACAGTCACACACCTACCTATCGTGGCTAACACACACATCGCTCACTTAGACTGCACCGCTTCCAACATTCAAATAGAACTCTTCCAGAATGTCATTCAAACAGGACTTACTCTTAAGTGAAAGGCATACAATATTCCTTTCATCACTCACACACACATACTATTTGTGCAGACACACACAAATTCACATGAACATCTACAAACAATGCTCTACTGCAACTTCTACATCCAACTAAGGGCAATCAATGGTCAATTGGGCCGACCAACCAGTGTTATCTGCATTGTGTCCCACCACCCACCACCCGCCACCCGCCAACCCCTCTTTTACGCTACTGCCACTCTCTGTTCATCATAGATGCATAGTCACTTTAAGCATATCTACATGTACATTCTACCTTAATCAGCCTGACTAACCAGTGTCTGTATGTAGCCTCGCTACTGTATATAGCCTCGCTACTGTATATAGCCTGTTGAATGTTTTACAATCATGTCAGTTCACAGGAGTCTCCCCGTAGGAGCCTCCCTGTAGAAAAATACATCAATATACAGTATATATACAGTACCAGTCAAAAGTTTGGACACACCTACTCATTCAAGGGTTTTTATTTATTTGTACTATTTTCTATTGTAGAATAATAGTGAAGAGATCAAAACTATGAAATAACACATATGGAATCATGTAGTAACCAAAAAAGTGTTAAGCAAATCCAAATATATTTTATATTCCTCAAAGTACCCACCCTTTACCTTGATGACAGCTTTGCAAACTCTTGGCATTCTCTCAACCAAATCCATGAGGAATATTTTTCCAACAGTCTTGAAGGAGTTCCCACATATGCTGAGCACTTGTTGGCTGCTAGTCACTCTGCGTTCCAACTCATCCCAAATCATCTCAATTGGGTTGAGGTCGGGGGATTGTGGAGGCCAGGACATCTGATGCAGCACTCCTTTACTCTCCTTCTTGGTCAAATAGCCCTTACACAACCTGGAGGTGTTTTTTTGGGTCAATGTCCTGTTGAAAAACAAAACATAGTCCCACTAAGTACAAACCAGATGGGATGGCGTAACACTGCAGAATGCTGTGGTAGCCATGCTGGTTAAGTGTGCCTTGAATTCTAAATAAATCACTGACAGTGTCACCAGAAAAGCACCCCCACACCTCATCCTCCATGCTCCATGGTGGGAACAACACATGCAGAGATTATCCGTTCACTTACTCTGCACCTCACAAAGACACGGAGGTTGGAACCAAACAGCTCTAATTTGGACTCATCAGACCAAAGGACAGATTTCTACCGGTCTAATGTACATTGCTCGTGTTTCTTTACCCAAGCCAGTCTGGTCTTCTTATTGGTGTCCTTTAGTAGTGGTTTCTTTGCAGCAATTCGACCATGAAGGCCTGTTTCACTCAGTCTCCTCTGAACAGTTGATGCTGAGATGTGTCTGTTGAACTCTGTGAAGCACTCATTTGGGCTGCAATCTGAGGTGCAGTTAAGTCTAATGAACGTGTCCTCTGCAGCAGAGGTAACTCTGGGTCTCTCTTTCCTGTGGCGGTCCTCATGAGAGACAGTTTCATCATAGCACTTGATGGTTTTTGCGACTGCAGTTGAAAAAACGTGACATTTTCTGGATTGACTGACTTTCATGTCTTAAAAATATGATGGACTGTCATTTCTCGTTGCTTTTTTGAGCTGTTCTTGCCATAATATGGACTTGGTCGTTTACTTTTATTTTCTGTAATTCACCCCTATCTCGTCACAACACAACCGATTGCCTCAAACACATTAAGAAGGAAAGAAATTCCACTAATGAACTTCTAACAAGGCACAACTGTTCATTGAAATGCATTCCAGGTGACTACCTCATGAAGCTGGTTGAGAGAATGCCAAGAGTGTTCAAAACTGTCATCAAGGCAAAGGGTGGCTACTTTGAAGTATTTCAAATTTGTTTAAATTTGTTTTGGTTACTAGATGATTCCATGTGTTATTTAATAGTGTTGATGTCTTCACTATTATTCTACAATGTAGAAAATAGTACAACAACAAAAACTTGGAATGAGTAGGTGTGTCCAAACTTTTGACTGGTACTGTATATATACACTACCGTTCAAAAGCTGGGCGTCACTTAGAAATGTCCTTGTTTTTGAAAGAAAAACATTTTTTTTTGTCCATTAAAATAACATCAAATTGATCAGAAATACAGTGTAGACATTGTTAATGCTGTAAATAACTATAGTATCATATAGTTCTAACAATTAATTTATCCCAAAGAAATTGTTGGGGAACCGGGCCCAGGACTCTAAAACCCTGTTCCTGGAGAGCTACCATCCTGAAGATATTGAACTCTAAGCCTAATCTAGTGCATCTGATTCTACTAAATAGTTGGTTGATCAGCTGAATCAGGTGAATTACGACTGGGGTTGGATTGAAGACCTACAGGAAAGTACAGTAGTTCTACAGGAACAGGGTTGGAAAGAACTGCCATGGGCTCTATCCATCATACATGTCAATGCCCTATACACACCATTTTCTCTATTATAGGTGATTCCCCAGCACAGTTGGGAGTGTAAACAATTGATCCAAAGGGCTCATTTCTCCTTTGTGGGAGGCCATCTTAAAAAAATGTTTAACAAGTTTACTGCCACAGACAGCAGTTTACTACCCTGTTTTTTTCTTGAATGACGCCATAGGATGGTGCCTAATCCCAACATAAATTAAGTTGGGAGGGGTACATTTTTTACCGAGAAACTTTGATAGCCGTTTATTGTTTCTATTTTAGTTTTCCTCAGAGTCCACTTTGAGTCTTGCAAAAGAGACGTACAGTATATTGGTTATTGTAAAAGAGACGTGTATTCCCATACTCATGTACTGTACAGAGCACTAAAAAGAAGCAAGTTAAGCTATTAGCATGCAGACAGAGGTGTTGGGCACTCATTTCAAATGGCTGCTGCATTGTTTTACTCATTTGTAGTGGCACCAGAACACACTTTATTCCATGGAAAAACCAAACCGATTCAAATAAACATCCTGTGGATCCTCAAACTAACAGGCAATTAATGGAATAGGATAGAGCAGCCCCTAATTAGTACAATCCGAAAATACATTACACTTGAGAACTTGTGGTCAGTGGTAAGCGGAGGGACAAACACATTTGTGTAATGAGGAACTCAGCACTGTAAATAAATAGATTGACTTGACAGGTCACATCCCTGGTAAGTTTTAAGATTCTCTCATTTTTTACCTTAGCATCTCCTGGCCTCAGAAAACTTTTCCACTCTGTAAATAATCGATGAATATCTTAGCAGCCGACTATTTGTCAGGCTGAACAGACAAGGGCTCGGCTGCATTTTAAAACATGACCATTTGTTGGAAAACAGAGGCAGAAAAAAAAACGGGCTACATGTTTATTTAATGTCATTGGGAATAGCAACGGTATGTGTATGCCTAGCTGGGTACTGTTATACTAAATGGATGTACTGTCATTGGAGGAAGCATATTGAAGCCCATTTCCCAGAACAATACTTCAGTGATCAGGGGAATCATACAGGTCCCACATGACAAGTGTGACCTTTGAAGCATTCATGAATGTCATTTCTAAACATGGTAGAGTGCCATGTCTGAGCTGTGTATACATTATCCAACATTGCTGTTTGACAGCTAAATGGATCCACGACCACAAAATAAGCCCTTTGCACAATAATAAATAATAATAATAATAATAATAATATGCTATTCCAATCATTATTTAACATTTTCAGAAACTGTTGTACAACACAATTCCTTAACAGTAAGACAAAATTGACACATTAAAGAAACCTCCTTGGACTGTTCAAAACTGATGCTATCATTCTAGGAACATAGTACTAACACTGTAAGAACATTGTGGGGGGCCACCCAAGTGGCGCACTGCTAGCTTGCCACTAGAGATTCTGGGTTCGAGTCCAGTCTCTGTCGCAGCTGGCCGCGACTGGGAGACCCGTGGGGAGGCGCACAATTGGCCCAGCGTCGTCCGGGCAACGGGAGGGTTTGGCCGGCAGGGATGTCCTTGTCCCATCGTGCACTAGCGACTCCTGTGGCGGGCCGGGCGCAGTGCACACTGACATGGTCGGCAGGTGTACGATGTTTCCTCCAACACATTGGTGCAGTTGGCTTCCGCATTAAGTGGGCATTGTGTCAAGAAGCAGTGCGGCTTGGTTGGGTTGTGTTTCGGAGGACACATAACTCTCGACCTTCGCCTCTCTCGAGTCTATTGGAGTTGCAGCGATGAGACAAAACTGTAACTACCAAATGGAGTGGGAGCGATGGCAAACTTGATTTCTCAGCTCACCTCCAAACCTTCGAAATGTGTTATTTTGTGTTGAGATTGAAGTATTACTAACAACCTTGTAACATGTACAAAGGTGGGGTCAAAAGAAAAGATGGTGAAGAAGAAATTTAGGGAAACTGAGGACCTCTGCAAAGAGCTCCACGACACCATTTGCAGGCCTCGAGACAGGCTATGGTGGAACAACATCGCAGCCTGGATGCTATTGTTACCTCAACCGTGGAGAAGGCTGTGGACAACATTCTGACACCAAAGAATGCAGCTTTTGTCGGACGGGGCCACAGCGTCTCCCGACGCCTCCTGTCTCAGCCTCCAGTATTTATGCTGCAATAGTTTATGTCTTGGGGGGCTAGGGTCAGTCTGTTATATCTGGAGTATTTCTCCTGTCTTATCCAGTGTCCTGTGTGAATTTAA
Organism: Oncorhynchus gorbuscha; assembly: GCF_021184085.1. NCBI lineage: Eukaryota > Metazoa > Chordata > Actinopteri > Salmoniformes > Salmonidae > Oncorhynchus > Oncorhynchus gorbuscha. Next base: position 22,300,809 of record NC_060193.1, read on the forward strand.
GTATGCTCTCTCTAATTCTCTTTCTTTCTTTCTTTCTTTCTCTCTTTCTTTCTCTCTTTCTCTCTCTCTCTCTCTCTCTGAGGACCTGAGCCCTAGGACCATGCCTCAGGACTACCTTGCCTGATGACTCCTTGCTGTCCCCAGTCCACCTGGTTGTGCTGCTGCTCCAGTTTCAACTGTTCTGCCTGCGGCTATGGAGCCCTGACCTGTTCACCGGGCGTGCTATCTGTCCCAGACCTGCTGTTTTCAACTCTCTAGAGACAGCAGGAGCGGTAGAGATACTCTGAATGATCAGCTATGAAAAGCCAACTGACATTTACTCCTGAGGTGCTGACCTGTTGCACCCTCGACAACCACTCTGATTATTATTATTTGACCCTGCTGGTCATCTATGACCATTTGAACATCTTGGCCATGTTCTGTTATAATCTCCACCCGGCACAGCCAGAAGAGGACTGGGCACCCCTCATAGCCTGGTTCTTCTCTAGGTTGCTTCCTAGGTTCTGGCATTTCTAGGGAGTATTTCCTAGCCACTGTGCTTCTACACCTGCATTGCTTGCTGTTTGGGGTTTTAGGCTGGGTTACTGTACAGTACTTTGTGACATCAGCTGATGTAAGAAGGAATTTATAAATACATTTGATTGATTGCAGGTCCTGGTGACTAAAGCCAACAATTCAGTTAATGCTTTGGCCGTGGAAGGCTTGAGCAAGTCTCTTAAACAGACTGAGGGGAAATACGACCAGCTTCACTCCAAGGTGCGTGAGAACAAATGAATGATGCAGACTACGAAAAAAAGGACATGTCCTTAAAAGTGACAGAAATTGAGGAGAGAAATCGTATGTCATATTTTAAACGGTGGGACTTGACAACTCAGAGGAAGGGTCAGACTCCATTGGTTTCTAAAAATAAATCGGTCAATTTGGAGCCCGGACATCCACATCGAGAGGGCGCACCGCGTATTCAGCAAAGGCATCGGGTCTGAGCGGTCCAGAACCCTGATCTTTAATCTGCTGGATTACACTGACCACCAGGCTATCCTGCAAGGGGCAAGGACCGTTTTCCCCATTATGCACAAACACCAACATCTGCAGTTCTTTCTGGATTACAGTGCAGAGACCACAAAGAAGAGAACTGCTTTCACTCCGGTAAAGAAGATGACGGCGCTTGGTCTACCGATATGTCTGCAGTACTTGCACTCCTTAAGCTAACGCATGGAGGCAACAGGATTATCTTCAACTCACTCAGGGAGGCAGAGGATTTCCTCTGATCAACTTTTGAGGCAAATGGTACTTCGAACCCAGGCCGCAGTGCCAATCCAGACTTGGATTGCGGAGAAGACAAAGTTGCACAGGAGATGGACATCTCCTCACCCCGGGATAGAGCGGTAGCCACTGTGTTGCGGCTGACTAGCTTGCTATCTAGCTAGGTCCTTGAATTGTTTATCTATTTCTAGGAGACATAAACTAACCTTGGCTACAGCTCTGTGCTTCACAGAACCGAGTTTACGAATTAACTGGCGTGGCGAGTAGTTTTGTTGTGAGGACTTTACTGAACCGTTTCTTCCGAACTGAAAGAACACATTGAATTTGTTTTTTAGATAAAGGCAAGCAACTTGTCTGTTACTGTTAGTGGTAGGGGAGTAGTTGGCTGGCCGGCTAGGTAGTGAAACTATCAAGAAACACAACAATAGTTCAGGAGGAAGACTGCGATGACATGTATGGATGATTAGCTACTGTATGGAAATATGTATCCTCTGTTGTCTGGAATGTCACTGCATGTACCATGCTCTTTCAAGGTAAATGCTGTCTTTATTGTTGGTCTTGGTTGATATAAAACTCCAGATCTCAGCGACTATTTGCTATGGTTCCATTATGGTCATCTCATTGTGGGGGGAGATTTTAATGCAATGATTAACCCAGCATCAGATAACTTCTCAAGTAGTCAGGATTCTCTTCCTGCGTCTTCCCTTGTGCTGAGAACATTTATTGCAGAACTGAATTTAATATACATATGGCAGACTCTGCTCTACATATAGTCTATTCTAGAATATGATCGTCGTCATACCTTCACTAATCGAAAATATATCAACATTGGAGATGTTGCCCATTTTGATATCTGATCACTCTCCTGTGATGTGCACAATAACCCATTTGAATACTTTTTCCTCGAGCTCGTAGATGTTGTTTCAATGATTCTTTGTTGTTGAACCCAGGATTCACAATGTAGATCATTCAACAGCTGGAAGAATTGTTGGTAATCAACAGGGAGCAGTGTGAGAGTCCTCGGACATTATGGGAAGCAGCTAAATGTTTTATCAGAAGCAATTGTATAGTATTTTCCTCGACATTAAACTCTGCCAGAAATAAGCGCTACACAGAGATTGAGGCTGAGGTTGACTCGCTGGAGAGAGAGCAGACGGATGCGTTCTCAGAGGATAGGTCAAATAAACGCTTAGCATTGAGAGGGGAATTCAACGCACTCTCATTGCATGAAGCTGAATTTTTTATGCACTGAGCTAAACAGAAATATTTTCATGGGGACAGACCTAGTAGATTGCTTGCTCTGTGGCAGAAGCAGAATGAATCTAAGACATCAATTAATGCTATAAGTGATGGGCAAGTAGTCACAGATCCTGAATAAATCAATTACATTTTTAAATAGTTGTTATAGTGCCTTTTACTCATCAGAGGCTACACTTGATATGCAAAGGAGCAAGTTATTTATGCAGAATTTGGCTTGAACTGAATGGGATTTATTAGACAGAGCTGCTGGAACAACCCGCAACCTTAGAGGAGCTGGGGATGCGGTCAGGGCTCTACAAAAAGGGAAATCTCCCTTGCTTGATGGAACTATATCTGGTTCTATGGGATAAAGTTGATCCCCTGATTTTGGACTCCATTAATTATGCTATTGAGACTGGGTCACTCCATAGAGACCAGAACGTTGCATGAATTACTCTGTTACTGAAGAAGGGAAAAGAGTCGCTTGAATGTTCTTGTTACCGACCAGTCTCCCTGATTTGTGGGGATGCAAAGTTAAATGCAAAAGTATTGGCCATGTGTATTGATCTCTTGGTGTGTAAGTTAATACACCATGACCAAACTGGCCTTGTTAAAAGGGAGATTGGCTGCAGATAATGTACGCATGTTATTGACATTGCTGACGACTACTCTGTTTTGTCACTTGATGTTGAAAAGGCATTCAACCGGTTAGAATGGGGATATCTATGGATTGTTTTGGAGCAGTTTGAGTTCAATCATAATTTCATTCTCTATGATAAAAATATTATACAACAGTCCCACTGCGTCAGTGACATCTGGTACCTGTCAATCGTCTCCATTTCCAGTACAACGTGGATCTAGACAAGATTGTCCTATGTCCCCACTGCTTTTTGCTCTGTCACTAGAGCCCTTTGCACAGGCTGTCAGAGAAAGTATGACTATATCTCCAATTGCAATTCATGGGTCTACAAACTTTATCTCACGTCATACAGATGACATCATTCTGTTCCTCTTCAATGTTGGGTCCTCTCTCTCTCATGTACTGGAGTTGTTTGATGAGTTGTCTGGATACACCATAAACTGGACCAAATCTGTGTTCCTCTAAATGAAGCACCTATGCTCAGTTACCCTCTTTTGAACCAATAAGCACCAGCTTTACTTATTTGGAGGTTAAAATACATCCTACTTTGCATTGTTAGAGACAACTTCTATGGCCTGTTGCAAAACATTAACAAGGATTTGCAGAGGTGGTCTAATCTAACTATTGTTACAGGGCAGAGTTACCCCAGTGAAAATGAATATCTTGCCCCGGGTTAACTTTTTATTCTTTATGATCCCTTTATCGCCACCTCCAACGTTTATCTCTAACTTTATACGAAGTGGAAAAAGGGGCTAGGATCAAACTCCCTACTTTGCAGCATGCTAAATGCACAGGAGGTTCTCAACTTATATCGTTGGGCTTTTCAAATAAGAGCATTACAAGTGTGAATGGATCGTCAATCACTTGGAGAGCTTTTGAATCTGATCTGGTTAAACCACATCGACTAAAACAGTTTGTATTTGCTGGGGTTGGTAGCACAGTTCTGAACTCCTTGAATATATGGAAGAGGGTGTAAAAGTGAATAGGTCGTCAGGTCATCTCCAATATGGAACCACTTCAAATAATTGCAGTTGGACATCCTTTCACACAGGCCTCTTGGTCTTCAAAGGGTGTTTATGTTTTGAAGGATCACATTTATTTCAAATCAAAAGTATTTCTAAAGCCCTTGTTGTATCAGCAGATGTCACCAAGAGCTTATACAGAAACCCAGCCTAAAGCCCCAAACAGCAAGCACTGCAGATGTAGAAACAGATGTATTTATATTGAGATTGGCTTTGCACAGATTTCAGGATATTAAAGACAACTATTCCCTGCCAGGATCCTCATACTACCTGCATCTGCAGTTAAGGTCAGCTATGAAGGCTTATGGTGTACCCTGGAATTTGCCCAATGGCATGCTGGATAGGTCCAGATAGGAGTTTTAGAGGGCTAGTAGCAGAGATATATGACACACTTGCAGGGAAGACTTATAAAATATTACCCATGGAGGTGGTATGGGAGACAGAGTTGGAGAGGATGGGATTAAACCCTGATTGGGATCAGATATGGTCAAATCTGAGTGAGGGATCTAAGAATCCTAGCCAGCTCATTCACTTCAAATTGATTTACAGAAAATATGCAATTCCATATAAATGTTTTCTGATGAAAATAATAAATCCAAACTGCACACACTGTATAAACAATGTTGTCGGTACTGTTCCCGGGATTGTCCAGTCACACACACATTTTGGAGTGACATATGCTCAGTGCTGTCAAGATTGATGATGGTAAGCCTTATCTCAGATCCTTACCTGTGCCTGCTGAATGATGATTCATCTTTATCTTTAACACTTACTCCACATCGAATTCTACTAGCTGGATTTACAGCAGCAAAGAAAACTATTGTGCAGTTACGGTGGAATTCGGGGGTTGGCTCTGGAAATTGACTATATGTTTTCCAAAATATTGCTCATTTGGAATGCACAACAGCAAAACAATAGGGCGATTCCGTCCACAGTGCAGCATGGGCAGGGATATCCTCCGCCCTAAGAGACCGACTGGTTGGCTGACTTATCTCTCTTTTCTTCCCCTTTTTTTGTTTCTATTTGACTATCTCTACTATTTGAGAAGTTTGCTACGGGCTGTTGCGGGGAGATGGGTGGGAGGCGTGGCCAAACTTGTACATTCAATTGTATTTTACTTCTGTGATTTTTCATGGGCTGGAGCTGCATGTACAGTATAACTCCAAGTATTGTTTTATCAAGGTCAAGGTAGGAGTATTGTATTCATCATTTTGTTATCCTTGAATTGGCTTAGTGTTTATTCTTTGAGGTGGGGAAAAAATCATGCATTACTAGATGCTGTCGGTAGACTAGTCCCAGATGTTTTGGAATGCTTCTATTTAGGGCCTGGTTTTAATGCTCACATAGGGGTTTCTTTTCTCTCCACGGTTTCTCTTCCTACCCCACGGTGATGGGTACTCCATGTATAACATTGTTTGGGCCTCCCACACAATGGCGCAGCAGTCTAAGGCACTGTATCGTAGTGCAAGATGCATCACTACAGATCTGGGTTCAGTTCCAGGCTGTGTCGTAGCCAGCCCGAGACCATGGCCCAGCGTCGTTCGGGCTAGGGGAGGGTTTGGTCGGCCGGCATGTCCTTATCCCATCGCGCTCTAGCGACTCTTTGTGGCGCACCGGGCGCGCCGCTGACCCATGCCCCCAGTTGTACAATGTCTCCTCTGACACATTGGTGCGGCTGGCTTCCGGATTAAGCGAGCAGTGTGTGAAGAAGCATTACGGCTTGACAGGGTTGTGTTTCGGAAGATGCATGGCACTCGACCTTCGCTTCTCCCGAGTCCGGATGGGAGTTGCAGTGAAGGGACAAGACTGTAACTACCAATTGAATAACCCAAAATTGGGGAGAAAAAGGAGTAAAAAAAAAAACATTGTGTGTTTGGGGTCGCACGTGTGTTATGTCTGCTCTGTTCTGTCAATGCAATTTCATTTTTGCAAAAATAATTTTTTGTTGTTGTTGTGTGAACTCAAACTAATTACACAAACAAAGTAAGAACATTGAGGGAATTATCTGTTCACCCTAATACAAATATTGTATGCAGTGTGAATTACGGTTGAGATATGAGCTCCCCTAAATGCAACAAAAGTCAAAGTTTCAGGGGGCTCGAATTGAACCATTCACCTATTTCTTTCAAATGCAATGTTGGACTGACAAGGTGGTAAATATGACAATAAAAGCTTCAACAATTGAAATCAGTATTTGGATAGGTCAAGGCAGAGTGCACTATTAACAATACTTACTGGAATTGCTGCTCCTGGCCATGTTTTCTGTGTCATTCCTCATCGCTCCAAAAGCAGGGAAATTCATGGTGGTCTTGGTGGAGTTGGAGTTTGATACTTTACCACAAAGTAGGATGTTCAGACTGCCAAATGCATCTGCTCTGAAATCCAGCCTGTCAGCGGCCTTGAACAACATTGAGTTCTGCAACTTGTTCATCTGTATTGGTGGGGGTGTCATTGGAGGAAGATGCACAACTACATTTCAGAACATCACAGTATGGTACTTAATCTATTGACTTCAAGTCAACAAATTGATACGATTACAACACAAAATCATGCAATTTCTCAATAGACTTGTCTTTAAATTTCCGTTATTGTTATTGATTACAATGAGTCATACAAGCCCAGGTCACTAGGCGACACAGGTGTTCTCAACAGAAACTAATACTGAGTGTTATTGGATTTCCATGTAGGCCCACTGTCCTTCAGATGTTAAGTAACTACCACACCCACCTCATCAATCACGGTTAAGGCATCCTCTGTAGTTTTTCTCACTAATCCAAAGGTCTCGGACGGAGCCAAATCCAAAGCTGAAGGTAGCTAAATGAGGGAATAGGAAGTTGATTTAGCAAACATTGTTGATTTCTATTCAATATATAATGTGTATTTGTTTGTAACAGGCTCCGTGTTTTAAAGGTTAAATGATGTATTTTACAACTTCATGTTAGATGGTTCCTCAATCTGAATTGCACTGTTGCCCTTATCACTCCCACTGATTTTTTAGCTAGCGTTGGTTAAAGTTCGCTCATGTTCGTAGTGGCTATTAAAAAAAAAACATGGATTCAGTTTATTCTAGCCCATAGACTACTTTCACAGTGAGAAACCTTCTAAGATGATGTTGTAAAATACTGTACTTCCCCTTCGAGCTAACACCTCAGATGTTACCTCAAACACCTCAAGTGTTTGCAACAAAACTAGCCGACAGAGAGAAGTTCTGCATTTCATTTGTCAGGTGCATGTCTTCCGTTTAAAATAATAGTTGCTTGAGGATATAACAATGGAAAAACAGCCTAGATGCAGCATTTTTCCAACAGTGCCCTCCTTCAAAAGCATTGGGGGCATGAGGCCTGTTGTAAGTTTTAGTCTAAGCAATGTCAAAACCAGTATCTTCCCCAACAATGTCTATTGTGGATGTATTTTTATAAAATGGCAGGAATATGATTCATAGCCATACCACATATCTGATGTTTAGAACACAATGGCCCAAGGCAGCCCAGCCTCCACACGTGTCCTTTTAAACGCTATCATTTCCATGTGTCAGGAGTCTGCTAACATGAGTCCCCCATTGAACCTTCACTGAGAAAAACAATATAGCTCAAATCCATAGAGGGAGAGTGCTAAAAGAGAGAAAATGAATCCTAAATCCCCCAGTTGTATTTATGAAAAGTTGAAGCCACAGAGCATTTACAAATTCAAGGAGGTGTCACTCGAATCCCCGTTTATCCTGCAGCCCTCATTGAGTTCTCAGTATATTAATTTTGGTTCAATTTTACCGTCGGCAGCAACACACAAGGAAGCCGAGACGTGCTGATTAGAAAAGCATGGGCATCTCACTTAGGAAATTTGGGATGAAACAGCTTGAAATCACAGCTAAGTAGTCAATGGGCAGAAAGAGAGGTCTTGGGCTGTATCGTATTAATGGCTTGATAAGTAGACCCATGGCACAAGGCAATCTCTCAGAGCCATTGGGGGAACTCTATGATGTTTCGCTCTTTATTCTCCGCATGATCTGTCATTTCTCAGCTGTGCTTCCAAGGGAGGCTAGAGCATGGAATGGTGTTACAAAAATAGAACATTCATTTCATTGTGGACTCGGAAACCACAGAGGTTACCAAGACAGTGACCTTACTAGATGTAATGGGAACTTTAATGGATACTGTAACTTCAGAAGGAATGCCCCCAAAAGAACCTCCTCAGATTTTTGTTGTTTCAGAGTTCATAACATCCAAGCACCCTACTTTGTCACTGAAAATGAGTCTGGGACAAAAACTAATGTTACTTTGACCTTAAGTAATAGCTCTGTAATTTACTGTACTTTCACAACACAGCATGACTGGTTTCTACAATACATTTACCATGTGTTGGGGGCTATATCTTAATGTTGTTTCAGAATGTGTAGTTGATTCTGTTGATGTCATTGAAGTCATACAGTTTATTCGGAAAGTATTTAGAACCCTTGACGTCTTACATTTGGATAAGTGGACAGCCTTATTCTAAAATGGATTAAATAAAAACAATCCTCAATAATCTACACACAGTACCACATAATGACAAAGCAAAAACTGTTTTTTAGAAATGTGTATAAATTTATGACATAAAATAAACTGAAATATCACATTCAAATAAGTATTCAGACCCTTTACTCAGTACTTTGTTGAAGCACCTGTGGCAGTGATTACAGCCTCGATTCTTCTTGGGTATGATGCCACAAGCTTGGCACACCTGTATTTGGGGAGTTTCTCCCATTCTTCTCTGCAGATCCTCTCAAGCTCTGTCAGGTTGGATGGGGAGTGTCGCTGCACAGCTATTTTCAGGTCTCTCCAGAGATTAATTGGGTTCAAGTCTGGGCTCTGGCTGGCCACTCAAGGACATTCAGAAACTTGTTCTGAAGCCACTCCTGTGTTGTCCTGGCTGTGTGCTTAGGGTTGTTGTCCTGTTGGAAGGGGAACCTTCGCCTCAGTCTGAACACTCTGGAGCAGGTTTTATCAAGGGTCTTTCTGTACTTTGCTCCGTTCATCTTTCCCTTGACCCTGACTAGTCTCCCAGTCCATGTCATTGTAAAACATTCCAACAGCATGATGCTGGCAGCATCATCATGGAGAGTCTTCATACCCAGGAAGACTCGAGGCCGTAATTGCAAAATGTTTGCTTTGTCTTTATGGGATATTATGTGTAGATTGATGAGGAAAATAAACAATTTAATAAATTTTAGAATAAGGTTTTAACGTAACAAAATATGTAAAAAGTCACGGGGTCTGAATACTTTCCAAATGCACTTTATATTGCACTGGTTCCACCAGCCATCAGTATTATCAGGACTTTGTGTTCTTATGTATTCCTGTGTGTCTTTATTGTCCCTGTAGCCATGTGCCCAATGCTGGTGACAAATCCAATTTTCCCTCTGGGGATAAATTACTTTTATTCAATTAAATTATTCTATGTTTAAAACACAATACCAACCACTTTGTTTTCCAGAAAATATCCACGTTGCAAAAGTAATATTTCTAAGCTACTGTAATGTGCACCTGGACCCTTGTAAGACAAGAAGATAGCACCGGTTACTTTGTGTACAATGCTCCCTATAACCTCACTATATTGTGCTCTGTGTTCCCTTAAAAATATATATTATGTCTCAACACAACTAAATAACCCACTACCACTCAATGCTGTCTCGATAAACCCAGACTAAATTTTTTTATTTCTAAAGTCCCCTTCTTTATGTATTTGTTATCACCACTTTTCTTCGACCCCAAGCTCTCAGTGTGTGAAAGGGTATTTTTCCCCCCTCCATTTTGCTCAGGGGGGCCAGATGACTTTTTTTTAGCCATATCTTGTCTGGCATTTTCTTCGATGACTGAAAATGCCTCCAAGCTTAAGTTGTTCAAATGGCTTTTTTTCCCCTCCGTGAACTTCTTTCCTCATCACTTATTCATTGCTTTTGCTGTCCCACAAATTTTCTCTCAAAGATAAACTGGGAAGGGAAGTGGACTCTTTTGTCGACTCTACAGGAAGTAAGGTTTCAATGAAATCCAGCAAATATCAATGCTAAATAAATCGAATTGTTTCTACTTTACAACGGTTAGTGGAGACCAAGAGAGGAGGAGCATAGAGAACAAAATTAAATTAAAGAGGTTGTACAGACATTTGGCCTCTGGTGCTCTTGAGCCAAAAGGGGTCCCGTAAATGGACAGATATTGGCCAGAGATGACCTAATTTGACTAAAAGGTATATAACTCCCCACGCCCATGAGCAAAAGCATATTGTTAGCCAAAAACAAAGGATTGTGTGGTTTCTTGCATTAAGTGAATGAACATCACGAAAGCATCTTTAATGAAGCGCAAAGCTCAGCTTCTCAGGCTTAGGAAAAATCTCCCTCACCTTGGGTTTTAATCAAACCCACTTTGCCCCCACAGCCATCCAGACCATTATATCATCATGCCAACGTAATATATACGTTTCTAATTTTGTCAGAAAGTCATTGCCATTGCAAGTTAAAGCGTAACGTTAGATAGCTAGCTAACGTTAGCTGGCTGGCTGGCTCGCTAGAACATTAGGTGTATGATCTGTGTAGTAATATCTCAGAAAGTAATTTGCATTGCTAGTTATAGCCTAATGTTAGCTAGTTAACTAACATTGGAACCTAGTTGGCTAGCTTTTAGCTAGGACAATCTGTTTTATATTGCTTGTACTCTATGGATTGGGATTATGGTTCATTGTTTAGCTAGCTGCATGTCTAAACAAAAGACTCCAAGTTAAAGCGTACTGTTAGCTAGCTAATGTTAGCTGGCTGGCTCATTAGCTAATATTCTTGAGACTAACATATTTCAAAGGTGCAATAAACCAAGCAGGTTAAAATGGTGAGTGCCTTTGACAGTTTTGACCTCAGGAGGCTCTGTTTGGTGCAAGATTGAAAAAGTAAACTCATAAATTGGAGTCAATGAGGTACAAGACACAAGATTCAGGAAGGAAAGTACTCCGGAGAGTGCAATCTAGGACATGAACCCAAATGGTTGCCAACTCCACACACTCATGGGAAAATCTATAGATATAGTGCTGTCAGTATAGTGTTGTCAGGTCCATCATTATTGGCACCATTGGAGTAAAAGAGTGAAATAAATAATACACACACTGAGTTATAAAGTATGCACATTATTTGTTTTACTACTATATTATTTTAAACAAATACAATTAAAACCAAATAGATTTTGTTACACAAGTAATATTTTTTTCTCTCAAAAAGATAGGGGTCAAAATTATAGGCAACACTCTTTTCAATACCTGTCAATATCTCACCTTACGAGGATAATGGCACTAAGCATTTTTCTCAAATGTTTCATGAGATTGTAGAACACGTTGGGATCTTAGACCATTCCTACATATATAATCTTTCCAGATCCTTGATACCCTTCGTCTGCACTTATGGGATGCCCTCTTCCATTGAAACCCATTAGGTTCAAGTCCAGAGACCAATATGGCCTTTGCAAAATGTTGTTCTTTGTGGATGTTGATGTTCTTGGGGTTATTGTCTTGCTACAATATCCACTTGTGGCCATGTTTCAGCCTCCTGGCAGAGGCAACCAGGATTTAGGTTAAAAAGTCCTGGTACTGGGCAAAATACAGGATCAAAATAACCAAATAACATTAAAGATCCACCACCATATTTTACAGTAGGTATGCGGTTCTTTTCTGCATTTGATTCCTCTTTTCGATGCCAAACCCACCACTGGTGCTCATGTGATCTGACCATACGGTACTAATTGCCAATACCGTTTAGCAAACTCTAAGCGTTTACATTTGTTGGATGACATACAAAAGATCTATTTGGCAGTAGCGAACATAGATTTCAAACGATTAAGAGCCACAAAGAGAAAAGGTCAATTAAGAAGCAAGTAAAATACACAATTACATCTTTATGTCACAATGAAGTAAACAGCACAATCAAGTTACATTTACATAATTGAGTGGTAGACCGAATTCGATTTGACTTACATTGGTGAGCACTTTCCTTGGATCCAGGTTTTGTAGGAAAACGTCTCTGGTTTGTCTCAACTGCTGCGCTGTGAGGGAGCAGCTGACTTTCTGAAAGGCCTCCTTGTCAAAGGCGCTGGTGAATTCCATGTATCTATCAAGAGCTGTTCCACTGCAAAGGGTGATCCTCAGATCGTCTTGCCTTGAAATGCCCATCATCTGGTGAAAGGACAGGATGAGCGTCAGAAGTGTTAGACGTAAAATAGAAACCCATCTGAGTCAGCTTTCTTACCTGGACTTTTATGTGTGTACTTTACACACACACAAGCACACACACACCAAGCACACACACACAAGCACACACACACCAAGCAGCCTTGTCAGCGAGGAACGTATAGCCTGGCACAAATAATAGTTTTCCTCCTCACTCGTCTGACATCAGTTGGAACATGGCAAGGTATCGATGTGGAACATCTGAAGGGGCAACTCACAGATCACACTTATCGCTACAACAGCTGCATTTCACCCGAACACAAACGTGCCAGGTAGAGCAGTGTTTCTCAATCAACTCCTGGGGTACCCCCAATGTGTGACATTTGTGGTTTAGCTCAGCGCTAACACATCCAATTTCATTATTCAAGCGCTTGGGGATTGGTTGATTAGTTGAACCAAGTGTGTTAATGCTAGGCTATAACAAAGATGTGCACCCCTAAGAATCGATTGAGAAAAATTGACTTCTTAAACTGTAAATTCTCTGCAAAGTCATACAGTATGTCTCTCCTGAATCGATTGGAACAGTCAAGAAATGATGTCCTTGCAATGCATTATTTTCAATCATATGGGTAGGTAGGTAGCCTAGAGGTTGGAGAGGCAGACCTGAAGCCAGAAGGTTGTGTCTTATGTGGGAGAGGGGTTTGACAGAAGAGCCGAAGATTCATTTTGGATTGAAGATTTGCGTTGTGTTTGTTAAAGATGCACTACGCAGAAATCCCCTCCGGCATTTCCTGGTTACTAACATTCAAATAGTTCACCTAATTTCAGTTTATTGTACCATCTAAACAGTTGTGAAATATCTTTTCCATAACCACAAATATTGTATTTTCTGTTGTTTGAAGATGGTGTACAAAACCGAAAGCAAAAGACACAGAAACAAACCTTAAGAACAGGAAGCATAGAAATAGTGCACATAGAAGATATCTACGGTTTCTTAGACTTGCTTTCAATGAGAATGACAGATCTATAATGTGCGTTTGTTCAGGTCACCCAAAACGTTATATCTTGTTGTTTCCAGACCACTCTGCAGTACTATGCTGTGAAAAAAAGTTATGCTGACTCACCTCATTCAGGCGAATATTTGAGGTAATCAGACCGTCGGCTACCGTCGATGGCATGGACAAGTTTTCCCTCAGATATGTGGTGAACATTTCATTGTCATTCAGGATACTTCTCAGAGGAATGGGCTGACCTTAAACATGAAGAGCGAGAACAAGTAGTGTGCTTTCACTCGGGCAGAATTCGAATGGATCTGGGAAGAAAACTATTTTTGAGGGAGTTGTATCAGTTTGTTTTTGATAGACAGGCATGTAAAACAGTATACTCCATAGGTGTGGCAAACATCAAAGATGGGTTTGGAAAATGTGATGTTCCTTATTCATGTGATATTGACAGCATCCTATTGATATATTTAAGTGTAGCATTTCCCAAACTGCTTTGCTTTGCTTTTTTGTTGTTGTTTAACATCACTTTGAGAGGCATTTGGTTGTAATCAGAGTTGAAATTGTATTGTATTCCACAGGTGAATGTTGCAATAAAACGTGGATAAGAGCGAGGGAGGGTCACCAGAGGAATTGTTTTAGTGGGAGCTGGCATATCGTTGCTAAACATGCATCAGTCAGTTAAGCAGTCATTTTGTACTGATTAGATGCCCACTGATAGTCTTGGTCGAAATGACAACATCAAAACCAATCGACTGTTTAATGTAATCCTCCCCGCTTAGACTGGTGAGAATGTCTGGGTGCAGATCACAAGCCAAAGACAGCCCATTACTACTTCACTCCACAATGTTTATCTCTTAGGCTACATGGTTCGTTGAGTATTCTCAAGAAATCTCCTTTTGAAACAAACTCATGAGCAGCGATATTGGAGAATATGCAGAGAACATTTTGACTTAAGCCACATACATGGCATTGTAATATGGTTGAAAATAAATGATAGTATGTATGTTTAATTCATGCTTATAAGGAATTCAAGGTAGATATACTTATCCTGTCCTTATACCCTTACTAAAACTACTACTACCTCTGTCATTATCATTTTCAACACCATCAATAAGGTAGGACAACATGAGACTTGTACAGGTCGAAACAAAAACATGCTCTGGGCTCTGTCTGAACTTGGTTACCGGGCGAGATTGGAGTCCCCACCCCAACACTTTTCAACGTCTCCGGTGAGAAGCACAACACAATCACCTTTGCCATTTATATCCCTTTGATATCCCTCTGCCTCTCCCTTGTGTTGTTTGACCTTTCGCCATGTCGCCTCAGACAGCGTATCCCATTAATTAAGCCGTGCCTTAGATCTCTGATGGATTTAATCTTGTATATTACGAGCCTGTGACCCCAAAATGCAAATACGGTTTTGGGTGCGATGTTTGTGTGAGCCTCAACCATGGCTGGGCCCACTTTTCCCTATTTGCAAATTAGGTGCCTTGTGAAAATCTGAATATCATCAGGCTAAATGAGCCTAATGCAAAGTAGCAACTTATGAAGATAAACGATCTGCCACTCCACACGGCAAATTAGATCATAAATAATCAGTTGTCATTGTTTTTCCGAGTGATCTCAGAGAATAACAAATCCTCCAAACTGTCACCCTTGTGAATGGGCTACTCTAGTTGATAAAGGACCGTGGTCAAATCTATGGCAAAGTGATTGTCAGTCTGGTAAAGTATTATACTGTTCCAATTACTGCTGAGCCATTAGTCAGTGGCTGTAAAAGCTTTATTATTCATGAGATATTCAAGGTTTGGCGTAGAACTTAGTTCATTAATATGGTCCTCAGTGTATTGAACCGTGAGTACAGGATCAGTTAGGTTGGTGTGCTAAAGTAGATCATCAATGCAATGGGCTCAGGATTTTCTAGGGCCCTAAAAAAAACTGTATGAACAATTTGAAAACGGTTCAAACTCTGTACCTTTTTCATGGTTGATGGTTAAAACCCACTGGTCCACATCATCGGAAAGCGTCTGGATCTTGGTTCGGATGGATCTGTTCGCCAGAAGTGACTGTAACTCGATCAACATCCCAGCAATTCTGGTTGGACAGAGGACGAATATAAAAAGTCTTAGACTTTTGCATGGCTAAATGAAAGATAGCTAATAGGCCTACTTCAAAGGTGAAATGTGACTCACTTTCTAACGGAACATCAACGGCTAACTGACTACCAAAACCTGTCATTATCAAGGTGAAGTAATGTAACTCAAACTAGGATCATTTACAGTAAATTTGGAAATTCTCACTGTAGGTAAATGGCTTGAAAGCAGTTGTCCCTCTACCTACATGGAATTGTTGAAGTTGTTGACTTGTCCCGGTGCTTCTCCCGGCGTGGAGTGGTTGACACATGGGTTGTCTATGTTACACATCATGCCTTGAAGCCAAGGCAGCACACCGGCGGAAGGCATGGCTTTATTTGGATAATGACCTTGAACACCAAAAAAGAAGCTGTCATTTCCATCCATACATGAGCACCTAAAGGTCCTCATCCTCCACCATCTTTCTGCAGCTTTCTGCAGTGTCCTCAGATGATGGCTTCAATTAGGGAATTGCCAAGTGTGTGTGTGTTCATGTTCTGTGTCAGCTGACTTGTGTGTCAGTGTCGGCTGACTCGGCGGCCATCTTGCGTACTCCCTTATCCACTTTAA
The DNA here is from genome assembly GCF_021184085.1 of Oncorhynchus gorbuscha. Lineage (NCBI taxonomy): Eukaryota > Metazoa > Chordata > Actinopteri > Salmoniformes > Salmonidae > Oncorhynchus > Oncorhynchus gorbuscha. Next base: position 22,316,854 of record NC_060193.1, read on the forward strand.
GAGGGTTTTGACGAGATGGTATACAGCTATGGTCAGAAGTGACTTTTCGTAGCCAGTTAGGAGAACTTTCGCAGCAAGTTAGGATAATTAACGTAACAGGTTAGGAGAAGGGTTAGGCTTATCTAAAATGCAAAACTTATCCCAGACACAACTCAAATATCTATATTTTGATGTCACTTTGACATAAGCTGCACTTTGACATAAGCCCATCTAGCCATTACCCTTGGATTTGACATGTCAGGTGAACTCACAACAAGTATGGTGTACATTTTAGGACACCCATTCTCCACCTGACCAAATGTCCCTACTTCCTACTCATACTTTATGTCAAAGGCAGTAGGGGTGTCCGGAAATGTACATTATACTAATGAGAGTTTGTAGGAAGAGTGATACTGAACAGTGTGTCATAGTCGTAGGTATGATATTTGCTGGGCCACGGTGATATTGCTTCTTTTATCAGGTGACAAAGTTACAGCAGCAATTGGAGAAAGGAAGGGACACGCTTGCATTTCACGATTAGAAACATTGTAATTGTAGTGCAATAGATTTCATTTTGGGGGAATTGATATAGTGTCACATTTGGCATATGATTTGTGAGTCTATAGTTTATTTGTGAAGCATCTATTTAAATTGTAAATACTTTATACAGTTTGCTTAAACTGGGACCATTCTACTTACATTCACCCTGGTAAATGGGTTGGGTGGTTGATCTCACCCAGACCAGGATGAAGAACAGAAAGAGAGGCCACAACAGCTCCACCACCAGACGCACCTGAATTGAAGAGGAAGTAGACAAATTACCTCATGTTAAATCATATTATATCATAGTACAGTATATTACCTCATGAATCCCATACTAGTCTCTGTGTTTGTGTTGCTAATGCTTGTATTCTAGCCCTAAATGATAGGGGTCGACACTTGTTGCTGAAGTGGAGATGGGGTCACAATGTTTGTCCTCATAATAAAATACCTTGTCTATTCAAATCGGCATGCCAAATGCATAGACTTCTGCAACAAATGCCATATGATCTAATATGAATAACATGCCATGCATGTTAGGTTATGACATTTACTGTCCCCAATTTTTTTTTATGCGTACCAGCATTGTTTTGAAACGGTGGTTAAACATAACTATAGCAAACCAACAATGATCAAATGCTTAAATACATTCGCAGAATGGCTGATCATTTTCTTGCCTTTGTTCAATAAAGTGCGTATTTTCGACCCACTTTTGCAAAACCATAAATGCAATTGTCATCAATGAGTACAACATTCACTGTAAAGTGTTCTGTTCACACAATATCAACAGGTAGTTTTCAACAGAAGAGAAAACAAGGTTTGCAAATGTGTTCTCTATTTCCAGCTATCAGTATATCAGCTATCATTGTATATGGCTTTAACAGTAGAACACCAGGTACAATATCGGGAAAGATCTGAAGAGATGGTAAGATAATGATGTGGAGTTACTCCTAAGTTATCATCTCCAACACTGTGACTTTCCATTATAGAGCTTTGCTTTGGACTGTGTCCTATACATTCATATCAGTTGTGGTTCCTCCACTGTATTCCCCTTTCCTTGTTTCTACTGGGGAGTGTGTGTTTCTGCTTGCCTTCGGAACATCCAAGCCTGTGTACAGTTTTGAATACATGGACTTGGATTGTGATGACACTAATGACTGACAGTGGAAAGGAATTCCACAAATGAACTTTTAACAAGGCACACCTGTTAATTGAAATGCATTCCAGATGACTACCTCATGAAGCTGGTTGAGAGAATGCCAAGAGTGTGCAAAGCTGTCATCGTAGCAAAGGGTGGCAACTTTGAAGAAACTCATATATGAGTAGGTGTGTCCAAACTTTTGACTGGTACTGTACATAAAAAAATAGTAATTTTGAATAATTCTGCACCTTTTGATAGTTGTATTACACATTTTGATCATCATGATTTAGGGACTTCAAATAAAACAATTTGATAACTAGGATTTTTTAAATGACAGAATAACTTTGTTTTGTCAGATTTGACTCAAGATCAAATCAATTCAAATAATACTTTATTGGTCACATACACATATTTAGCAGACATTATTGTGGGTGTAGTGAAATGCTTGTGTTCCTAGCGCCAACAGGGCAGTAGTTTCTAACAATTCACAACAATATACAAACATCTAAAAGTAAAGGAATGGAATTTAGAAACACATAACTATTAGGACGAGCAATGTCGGAGTGGCGTTGACTAAAATACTGTAGAAAAGAATGCAGTATATACATATGAGTAGAGTTCCATTATTAAAGTGACCAGAGATTCCATGTGTATGTATATTGTGCAGCAGCCTCTAAGGTGCATGGTTGAGTCACCGGGTGGTAGCCGGTCTGTGTGGGTGGACCATTTCAGGTTGTCAGACATGTGTACGCCGAGGAACTTGAAGCGTTCCACCTTCTCCACTGCGGTCCCGTCAATGTGGATAGGGGCGTACTCCCTCTGCTGTTTCCTGATGTCCATGATCAGCTCATTCAGTCATGGGTGAACAGGGAGTACAGGAGGGGGCTGAGCCCGCACCCTTGTGGGTCCCCTGTGTTGAGCATCAGCGAAGTGGAGGTGTTGTTTCCTGCCTTCACCACCCAAGCTTAATGATGAGTTTGGAGGGTACTAGGGTGTTGAAGGCTGAGTTCTAGTCAATGAACAGCATTCTTATTTAGGTATTGAAGTTGGGCTAGGGTGTCAAGTAAGGTGGAGGTGATATGATCCTTAACTAGCCTTTCAAAGCATGATGACAGAAGTGAGTGCTACGGGGCGATAGTCATTTATTTCAGTTATCTTTGCTTTCTTGGGTACAGGAACAATGGTAGACATCTTGAAGTAAGTGGGGACAGCAGACTGGGATAGGGAGAGATTGAATATGTCCATAAAAACACTCCAGCCAGCTGGTCAGCGCATGCTGAGGAGGCGGCTAGGGATGTCGTCTGTTCTAGTAGCCTTGTGAGGGTTAACACACATAAATGTCTTACTCACGTTGGCCATGGAGAACAAGAGCCCACAGTCCTTGGGAGCGGACCGCATCGGTGGTACTGTGTTATTCATAAAGCGGGCGAAGGTGTTTAGCTGGTCTGGGAGCAAGACGCCTGTGTTCGGGAGCAAGACGCCGGTGTTCGGGAGCAAGATGCCGGTGTTCGGGAGCAAGACGCCGGTGTTCGGGAGTAAGACGCCGATGTTCGGGAGCAAGATCCCGATGTTCGGGAGCAAGACCCCGATGTTCGGGAACAAGACGCCGGTGTTCGGGAGCAAGACGCCGGTGTTCGGGAGCAAGACGCCGGTGTTCGGGAGCAAGATGCCGGTGTTCAGGAGTAAGACCCCGATGTTCAGGAGCAAGACGCCGATGTTCAGGAGTAAGACCCCGATGTTCAGGAGCAAGACCCCGATGTTCAGGAGCAAGACGCCGGTGTTCACGACGTGGCTAGTTTTCCCTTTGTGGTCTATGATTGTCTGTAGACCCTGCCACATACATCTTGTGTCTGAGCCACTGAACTGCGATTCCACTTTGTCTATGTACTGACGCTTTGCCTGTTTGCGTTAACCTTTATGCGTGAAGTCGTGTTTTTTGAGGAATGTATTAGCAATTGTGACGGTACACTATCATTTTGTTGAATGTATTTTCGTTTTGAGAAGGCAACTTCATTTTGAAAATGCATTTCCTGTTTTGCAGAAGGCCACAGAGTTACTTGTCTTGAGAACACGCAATTGAGAAAAACTGTAAAGGTCCTGATGATTCCAGGGAATTTGAAACAAAAACTATAGCAACCCATCTATGATTACCAAAAACGCAGCTCTCTCACAGAGCCGTCAGATGTTTCAGTAAATTGCATCACCTCTGCAAAATCACCTGTTATGTACAAATGTGCTTTTTTCAAATCATTGGGTATGGTTCAGTGACGTGAATGAGAGTTCACTGGAGCGTGTGTGTGTATGCACATCGGCGCCTGTGTGTGTGTGTGTGTGTGTGTGTGTGTGTGTGTGTGTGTGTGTGTGTGTGTGTGTGTGTGTGTGTGTGTGTGTGTGTGTGTGTGTGTGTGTGTGTGTGTGTGTGTGTGTGTGTGTGTGTGTGTGTGTGTGTGTGTGTGTGTCGGCGCCTGTGTGTGTGTGTGTGTGTGTGTGTGTGTGTGTGTGTCAAGGCATAGTCATTGCAGTCAGGTCGGTCGGCTTCTACATCCCTATACCTTTGAGCTTTTACAGAGGATGAGACTGCAAGCTTCACTGAATCCTCCACTCCTCTGCCCGGCCAAAGCTAACTCACCTCATCTCCGCATACGCTGTCTGCATCCCAAATGGCACCATATTCCCTATTTTGGGCTGCCCATTAAGGCTCTGATCAAAAGTAGTGCACTATATAGGGAATGGGCGATCATTTGGGACACAGGCACTGTCCATCCTGCTATAAATGGAACCTAAACCTGAGTGTCTGGACCCATGGGTCCCTTCCCTTCGTTAATATGTCCACTTCACCACCCGCCCGTATCCCTTCTTACCACATCAAAGATCTCAGCCTTTTATTCCAAATAACCCCGGGGAATGAAGAATGGAGAGAAAAAACGATGGACCAAATGGAGGCTTGATGTGTTCTCTTCTAGTTTTTCTCTTAGTCTATCTCTTCATTTGCCCTTTGCAGAGATGGCTCGGAACACTGTGAATACAATTTCACCGTGGCATGGGAGATGGGAGGCTTTTCACCCCTCCTAGCTAATCAGAATTTCAATGGGACTCTTGCCCTATGCTATCTCACTTACATGCATCAACTAGCCACACACTTAAAAAAAGGGTTACAAAAGGGTTCTTCAGCTGTCCCCATAGGATAACCCTTTTTGGTTCCAGGGAGAACCCTTGTTGGTTCCATGTAGATATTCTGTGGAAAGGGTCCTCATGGAACCCAAAAGGGTTCTACTTTGAACCAAAAGGGTTCTACCTGGAATCAGAAAGGGGTTTTCAGATTCTAGATAACTCCTTTTTTTCCCCCCTAAGAGAACTTGCTAATGTTGAACCAACTCCTATATGCAGCCTGGAAATACTTCTGCCATGGCAACTTGTGTAGCTAAGGGGCAAGGTAGGAGTACCTGCATTCCCCTCTTGACTAGAGTTCACTTTGAGAGGGAAATTCAGAACAACAGTCAAAGTGCTCGAACAGCGGGAGCTGTCTACAGGCTTCGCAGGGAGCCAACTAGGGAGAAAGATATTACAATGCCACATCTCGCCTCAACTCTTCACCTCCCTCCCTCATTTAGGCTTTTACGCGTCCCTCTGCACCTTCTCTCTCTCCCTCCGCCGACCTTGTCTAGCGGCATGTTCATCCCTCCCATCATCTCTAGTGGAGTGACCTAGCTGCTTAGAGAAATCAGAGGCAGCGCTAGCCTGGATCACAATGCGGCTCTCGCAAGAGTCCATAGCCTTAAAAACCACTGCTGCTCTTCTACCGACAGGTCTATTGTTGTCAATCCTCTCAAAGGTGAACAGCTTATGGAGTCTCTATGGCATGTGTCATGCCATTATTATGCCATTCATAATGAGACGGCATTGTGAGACGGTCGTCTGCGGTGGTGTAAAATACTTTAAAGTACCACTTAACTTGTTTTGTGGGGTATCTGTACTTTACTATTTATATATTTGACAACTTTTACTTCACTAAATTCATAAAGGAAAGAATGTATTTTTTACTCCATACATTTTCCTTGACGTCTAAAAGTACTCGTTAGACTTTTCCGTCCTGCTAAGCAAAATGTAAGCCAAATTCACACACTTATAAACAGAACATCCCTCGTCATCCATAGTGCCTCTGATCTGGTGGACTCACTAAACTTGCATGCTTCATTTGTAAACTATGTCTAAATGCTGGAGTGCGCCCCTGGCTCTCGGTAAATAAATAAAAAAACAAGAAAATGGTGCCATCTGATTTGGTTAAAGGTATCTTTACTTTTACTCAAGTCCTCTGCCAATACAGTAGTTGTACAAGTTGTCAAACCACATGTTACTGTATATAGGTGTTTTGTTTGTTGTTACTCAGTGTTGTAGCTTCTCCAGTGATCCACAATCCATCATAAAATAACTTAAATGAGCCACACCATGTGGATTTGGTTGATACAGTACATAATCACTCAGCTATTTCTTGCTCCACAATGTTATACTGGATGTATCCAAAAGTCAAAGCACATTATCAATACGAAACTCCCAGTTTTTGAGGGATGTCTTGGGTCATTTCACATATCTTCCATTTTCATCAGCCTTACATGTGTCCGGGAAATTGTGGTACCACTGAGAATGGGATTTATTATAATGTATTCCAGAGTACCAGAGGAAAAAGTGAGGAGAGAAGGATCATGGGGGTTCTCTCAATACAGGGCTCTCTAGGCATTAGCCATTGGACACGGTGGTCTTTGTGAATGGATAATCTCTCCCTATGAAATTATGTGAAATGTTGAACCATAAAATCAGTTTCATGCCTTTTATAAAATCCCCAAAAATGCTTGGTCAGTGATTAATTGAATTGGTCATTAACCTCTAAAAGACCCTTTCTCCTTGTTTAATTCCCATCCAGTTTCCATAAGTCAATATCCCATGTTTCTTTCCCTTGACACGTTCTAATTCAAAACAGAGCCCCACTTGTTTTGAGCCCCAACATTTTTTGCTACATGTGTTTGTTTGTTTTTTGCCAGTAAACGTGTCACATATCAGTCTCTTTTCCAAGCTTAAAATGATAAACATTCAACATTGGCCTTGCTGTAAATCCAGCATAATTTCTGCCATGCTCAAAACAACTGTTAATGCAGAGCTGGGAAATCTGACTTCAGTGAGTTCAAGACAACTGGGACCTCGGGGAAAAAAATAGCTCCGTCTGGGAAAATACTTTTTGAACGGTCATCCAACTCCGAATTGTAAGTCGGGAACTCAGGCCTCTTTCTAAAGCTACAACCTGAAGATCACTGACGTCATCATGATTCAACCTTGTTTTTTTTCCAGAGTTCCCAGTTGATTTGAAAGCACCATAAATCCAAAGAATGTCAGACTTTGATGACAAAATTTGCCCACGAAGGACCACTGCGCCACCTTCATGTTCAAGTGAGCACAGCACAACAAGGTGAAAATGTCTTGTATGCTGCTGCATAAATGATGTAATCGGCCAGAGAGATATGTATACTGTGGCTAAGAAAGTAATACTAACTGCATGTTGTGTGGTAAACTGTTAGTAGCCCATGTGCCTCACCTAATAATTTGGTCTATTTACCCCTCTTAATTTCACATACTGTTCTGACTTGGTGGTGCACATGTAGCCTGTAACCTGTTTTAGAGAAATGGAACCATTTAATATTGTAAGAGCTTTCATTGTCTGCTTTTACACCCCCTTCATTTATCCTACGGTTCTGACTTGGTGTACAGGGAGAACACTGTAAGAACGGCCCATGATCTGAATTCCATCGCTGTACATTTCAAAGGTGCTGAACAAATAGTTAAACTGACTACGTCCGTCCTAGCTCGCTCATTCATCTCTTAATCGAATTTGCAGATTGCCTTGTATCCGCTTGTCGTCCCCTTATGCCATAGTTTATACATCTCAATTATCAGTAAAAAAACACATTTGTTTAAGCAAGTCAGCCATATTAGCTATGTTTTTTTAAAGGCAGTAAACTCTGCTGTTGGGACAGCTTTATGTAGGCATGCATCCCCCCCAAAAAATGTTTTATTTTACCCCCTAAGATCTACATGCTAAAATTGCCACTGGTCATCTGTATAGAGTATAAAGTCAAAACTTTATTAAAAGGCTGACATGAAAACTTTCCAACGTCTGCTGTTTTATGCTGGAATGAGGTGCAGCCTACTGTGCTTTATCCATAGGGGACCCGGTGTACTGGTGGGTGTTTTTCTCATCACCGTCACTATGAGAAAGTTTTAAAAAACTATGTGATTGACATTGACTGAAAAAATTGAGGGCCTTATTGTATCTACTGTGTAACAAACAATGGCATCCCTGGAGGCAGTATAGTTTCACTGACAACAAGCTCTGACCTAAGCGTTGCAGTTGTGGCAACATCTCCCTTAAATCAGTAATGTCTGTGACCGTATCGCCGGTTGGTGACATCACAGAATATGATATGGCCCATACGCAATTAACTGCAGGGTTTTGTATGTTACTTTTTAAATGTAATCCTTTACACTTACTAGTTACCCGTCCAAAATGTTAATCGGTAACGTAACTCTTGGATTACCCAAACTCAGAACGTGATCTGATTACTTTCAGTTACTCTTGGATAACTATCCCCTTGAGAGGCATTAGAAGAAGACAGAAAGGATCCATCAAATGCATCATCATAGTGTCTCTGAAGGTGGAACAAACTTAAACCTGTGCCTTTTTTTCAATTCAGAATTGAATGTCATTGAGAAAACAGAATGGTGTCGTAACGTATTTTCTTTCTCGCAAATATCCTTTCTGAATTTACATTTAATCCAAGAAGGAATCATCTAGTTTTTCTAAAGTATCTGTAATCTGATTACAATATTGTAGCTGTTGAGGTGTTTACATTTTTTTGTAATCAGATTACATGCAATTAGTTACTCCCCAACCTTGATTAGCTGCTACATTAGGTTTGTGTGAGAGAGAGGTGTGTGTGTGAAGAGAGCGAGGTGAGGAGCTAATGTCTACGATCGGGGACATTGGCCGGAGCAAAGTGATATTGGGAGTTGAACCTTTAATAGAATGAATAAGAGACTAAGTCCTGAAATTCAGGAACTACAGTGCTTTAGGAAAGGGAAAGGGAGAGATTATTATACAGAGTTGTGTCTGTATGTAGGCAGCAGCCTCTCTGTGTTAGGGATTGTTGTTTAACAGTCTGATGACCTTGAGATAGAAGATGTTTTTCAGTCTCTCGGTCTCAGCTTTGATGCACCTGTACTGACCTTATCTCCTGGATGGTAGAGGGGTGAACAGGCAGTGGCTTGGGTGGTTGTTGTCTTTGTTGATATTTTTTGCCTTCCTGTGACATCGGGTGCTGAAGTTGTCCTGGGGGGCAGGTAGTTTTATCCCTGGTGATAAGATGTGCAGACCGAACCGCCCTCAGGAGAGACTTGTGGTTGAGGGTGGTGCAGTTTCCATACAGCCCGACAAGATGCTCTCAATTGTGCATCTGTAATGGTTTGTGAGGGTTTTAGGTGAAAAGCCACATTTCTTCAGCCTCCTGAAGTTGAAGTTGTGCTGAAGTTGTGTGAAGTTGTGTTGAAGCTGTTGCGCTTTCTTCACCACTCTGCCTGTGTGGATGGACCATTTCATTTTGTCCGTGATGTGTACGCCGAGAAACTTAAAACTTTCCACCTTCTCCACTGCTGTCCCATCAATGTGGATAGGGGGGTGCTCCCTCTGCTATTTCCTGAAGTACACAATCTTCTCCTTTGTTTTGTTGAGTGAGAGGTTGTTTTCCTGACACCACACTGTGAGTGCCCTCACCTCCTCCCTATCTTGTTGTTGTTGGTAATCAAGCTCAAACTTGATGATTTGGAGTTGGAGGCGTGACTGGCCACGCAGTCATGGGGCAACAGGCAGTAGAGGAGGGCGCTGAGAATTGCACCCTTGTGGGGTCCCAGTGTTGAGAATCACTGAAGTGGATATGTTGTTTCCTACCTTCACCACCTGGAGGCAACCTGTCAGAAAGTCCAAGACCCCGTTGCACAGGGCGGGGTTGAGACCCAGGGCCTCAAGCTTAATGATGATCTTGGAGGGTACTATGATTTTGAATGCTGAGCTGTTGACAATGAACAGAATTCTTACATAAGTATTCCTCTTGTCTAGATGGGATAGGACAGTGTGCAGTGCTATGGCGATTGTATCGTCTGTGGACCTGTTGGGGCGGTATGCAAACTGAAGTTGGTCTCGACACAACCCTGTCTCAGAGGTCTACAGACAATTCCTTCTACCTATATGGCTTGGTTTTTGCTCTGAAATGCAGTGTCAACAGTGGGACCTTATATAGACATGTGTGTGACTTACCAAATCATGTCCAATCAATTGAATTTACCAAAGGTGGACTCCAAACAAGTTGCAGTAACATCTCAAGGATGATCAATGGAAACAGTATGCACCTGAGCTCAATTTTGAGTCTCATAGCAAAGGGTCTGAAAACTTATTTTTTAATAAATTTTCTAAAAACCTGTTTTTGCTTTGTCATTATGGAGTATTGTGTGTACATTGATGAGGAAAACAATTATTTAATCCATGTCATAATAAGCCTGTAACATAACAAAATGTGGAGAAGGGGTCTGAACACTTTCCGAATGTACTGTTTACTGGAATGTCACTGACTCATATGTTGCTTCTATTGTATGTCCTTCTGTATTGGATGAGAAGATGACGATGGATCGTCAATGTTACATAGTTTTCAACATTCCAGTAAAAGTCAAAGCTTTCTCGTGAAATTGGAGGGCAGCTGGTATCAAACTCTGTATGTCACACTCCGCCCTAAGATGAGGAGTCAACAACCATCAACAGTGACCTGGATGATGACTGGATGTTTTTAGCTTATTTAGCTAATTTTATAAAAGTCTGTGGACAAAGTTCACTTTGACCAGGAAATCAGCAAAGCGCATGACGAGCCCATTTTGCTACAGTAGGACCGAGACAATTGAAATTGTGTCATATACACACATCCCTAAGGTATCACGTTATATAGAGGGTTGTTTTGGTGGGTAAAGGTATAGTCTAGCTTTTATACAAACCTTATACCACTCACTCCCAATGGCCCCCTCTGTTCCCATCAGGCTGACTTTGTAAAAGCTAAAACATAGGCTGCAAGTGACATAACATTTGGAAGGTGACACTTCCAACTGTGTGTCTGGGAATGACTTGTTCTCCAGCGAGGGAATTAAGGCAGCATCTCACATTAATATGGACCAGTTTTAGGACAATTCCCTCTACTCTTCCACTATCACAATACCTTAGATGTCTTTGTCCATTGTAACACGAGCACACGGTCATGTATCCTTCTATATCCCGTATGTGGCCGATCTTAGCAGACATAGATTGATTTTATACAGAGGGTGTGCAGTTACCTTTTGTCTCTTCCGAAGAGTGAAGTTCTTCCACAGGAGTAGACCGAGTTGTGTCAGGAGACCCATTATGCCTTATCCAGGCAATATCCTGCCAAAGCGTCGTTATGGCAACCCCCACTTAATAGACCCTAAATGGAATAAAAACAAGGTTTTTGTTTTAATACAGAGAACAAGCGCATCATAAGGGAACGCCACTAATCACCCACTTCTTTTTAAATCTTCAACGTAGAAATGCTACCAAAAAGAATTTACAGAAACTTGTTACAATTGGAGCCATCCCAAGATTCACCAAACCATATTTTGAAAATGGAAGCAAAGTACTTAAGCAAATGTTTTCATTTAAGTCTCCTCCATCTCCACCAACTGAAGTTTGTTGTAAGGATTCTTATCAATTAATAGTGTGAAAAACTGTGTAAAACTAACAGCTGTACAGAAAGACTCATGTGAAGGCCAAATTACAGAGGAGGAACTAATTGATGCAATTAAAGCCTTTAAGTCCGAGGGCTGGATGGCATACCAGTTGAGGTACTGTATATCAAACCTTTTTTTCGATGTACTCAGAGATCCGTTATTAGCGTGTTTTAACCACACCAATAAAAATGGTAGACTATCATATACTCAGCACTATTACTGAAATGGGACCCAGGTGGTAAATATAAATATCCAGTCCAGCTTAAAAACTGGAGGCCCCTTACAATTCAGTGTTGTGATGCAAAAATTATAGCAAAAAATGCATAGAACATTGAATTAAAAAGGAACTGTCTGATGTTATTCATCCTAAATCAGACAGGCGTTCTACATGGACGACACATTGGAGATCATTTAAGACAAGTACTGGAAACAATAAAACATGATGAAAAATCTAGGAAATCAGGCCAGGTATTAATAACTAATTTTGAAAAGGCCTTTGATGAAATGCAACTAGAATTTGTACGTGAATACCTGGACTATATAATCTCTCATGGGCCTACAATGGGTCAGAGTTATGCCTGAGGTGTAAAATAGTAAATAATGGCTACTTCTCAGAAAGTATTCAACTGTCAAGAGGAGTGAAACTATTGGCACATCTATGTATTATGGCTATCTAAATGGTAGCTATTAAAATTAGATCCAACACCTAGATCCAACAAGAATATCAAGGGCTAGAAATCACAGGGCTTAAAAACAAAAGGTGTCATTGTACACTGACTAATCTACAATTTGGATCCCAGCAACACCTCATAGAGGATCTAGATAATTAGTCTAACCTCTCAGGATTACAATGAACTATGATCAGTGTATCATATTATGTATTGGATCTCTACTACATTACCATGCAGTTTACCAATAAAGTAGTATGACTGTGAAGTGGACATAATCTGTATTCAAATCCCGAAAGAAAGAGAAGATCTCACTACGATACATTCTAATTGAAAGTTAGCGAAAATAGATAAGATCTTGCTACCATTGAAAGTTAAATACCTGTCTATTTGTGTGGAAAAATCTCCCTGATTCAATTCTTTAGTCAAACCCCAGTTTATCTATAAATCCAAACAGGTTTTCCAGCAGATTAGTAAGAATGGCTCACCCTTTGTTCAAAAATAGCTTTTTTTCCATTTATTGAGACGACAACCTCTCACTTTTGGCTATTTAAAAATGAAATAACTATTTTTAAAACAAGCCATAGAAAGCTGGTTGCAATTTCAGTTCAATCCACCCAAAAAGACACACCAAATATCTATGGAAATGTCTGCTCAATCAAAAATGACAACCAACTCATTGCAGCATTACTGGAAAAATGGAGGCAAGTGGAAGAAGGTAAGGAACTTGTCTGTCGGCCCTACATTAAGACCAAAATTGGTTAATTAAATAAAATTGTGATAAATGAAAAAGTATTCCAGTTTAATTTAATAAGGACCCAAAAATTGACAGATGCACCATACAGGTTGCAAAATAGTTGGGAAGAGACTTCCGTGTCTGATACCATGGCACATGGTTTATGATCATTAAATCACTTGTTTCGGTACTACCCATATATAGCTCGTTTCTGGTCGCAGGTTCAGGAATGGCTGAAGAATTGCAACATTTACCTGGAGCTAACTCTGCAAATAGCACTGCTGGGAGACGTTAAAAGCCATGGTCAACTGATCAATAATACAATAATACTTATAGTAAACATGTTCATCTTTCATTTACAATCGGTAGATACTATGAGAATAGAAAGGTTCAGGACCCAGGTAAAAAAAATATATGGCAAGTAGAAATCCAAACTGGATGCTTTTCCGTGATAGATGGGAGGGGTTGAGGGTAGCTGAAGGGTGGGACTAAAAACATTTAACATTACATTTAAGTCGTTTAGCAGACGCTCTTATCCAGAGCGACTTACAAAAACAAACAAAAACGATAGCTAATGTAAGATATACGGCGGTGTCTATAAAATGTATATAGTGTGTGTAAACTGAAAGTTGAAGCCTAAGTATTGTTGTCAATTAGTTTACTCCAATTAGGGAAAGGGTAGTGGGGTTAGTGGATTTATAGAACTTTAAAATCTACCTGCAATATTAAAGCTGATCGAACATGGAATCAATCGCAACACTCCAGCTACTTAATAAAGGATATAAATGCATTGCTTATAGGGTATATTCTTTGTGCATGCATCCACAGGGAAGTCATTATGAAGAATGAAATGTGCAATACATTCCAAATAATTCAGTCTAAAGATAAGAGGCAGCTATTTATTTCATATGTAGTATTTACAGTATATTCATTATTTACCAAGTATGTTTTATTCATTGTTGAAAGGGGCAATCTGGGATTGGTAAAGAGCTGAGGGATTGGGCTTGATACACCACTCTCAAATTAATAGACAGAGCTACGGATGCAAGAACAGACCATACTGTGCATTATGTCAAAATTATAGTTTTAGCCATTTGTTTAGAATTGCACTGGTATAAAGAGTGGGATGCAGCTTGCTTATATTTTGGGTTCTGATGGGGTAAGACAGTTGAACTAAACTCATGAGGATTATATACTAATATCCCTGTATTATAATAGCATTTATTTAAAATGCCTAAAAAGAACGTAGCAATCCCAGATGGTTGCCCATATCTAAAATTGATCATTACAATATGTGAATTCTAGGCACAAACTGTCATGGTTCTACCTGTCACCAGAGGGCGGCTTAGACCGCCCTAGATACATTACAGACACTCAGGTGTGTCCTATTTACTTATTATGATTTCCCTGAAGTGGTGTGTTTTCTGTTGTCCTTTGCAGGAGCTTGAATTTGTGCACCGTGTGCGTTCGTTTCATGATTGAGTTTGAGACGTAGCGCTTGTTTTTCAAGTGTACTGTGATCCGGCGGCTACCATTTCTCAGTAAAGTATTATGTTTATCCTTAACCACCGATTCCTCATCTGGTGTCAAGCCCTGGTCAAAGTATTTTGTGTTTATCTTTATGTATTGGGTCAGGCCAGGGTGTGGCATGTTTTTTTTTTTATTGTGGTGTGTTTTGTCTTGGGGTTTTGGTGTTGGTATTGGGATTGTAGTTTAGTGGGGTATCTAGCAAAGTCTATGGCTGTCTGGAGTGGTTCTCAATCAGAGGCAGGTGTTTATCGTTGTCTCTGATTGGGAACCATATTTAGGCAGCCATATTCTTTGAGTTTGTCATGGGATATTGTCCTTAGTGTCTTTGTTCCTGTCGCTGTGTTAGTTGACAAGTATAGGCTGTTTCGGTTTTCGTTACGTTTATTGTTTTGTAAGTGTTTGTGTTTATTCGTGTTTACGTTGTTTATTAAACATGGATCGCAATCTACACGCTGCGGTTTGGTCCGACTCTCCTTCACCAAAAGAGAACCGTTACATCTGGTCTGTTCTCTGCACCTGGTTGCAACCTCACACAAACCAGTTGTGTGATAATTGATTGCCAACAAATCAACATAGATTTTTAAAAATTCTGTTTGTTGTCTTTTCCCGATTTCAGGCGTTACTAAAAAGATTTACGAAACATTTTAATGGCCATGGCACACCGATTCAACAGATAATAAACATATATTGATATACGATGGCATTTTACACTCATTGTGACCTTTATTAAAAACAGAATAATTGCACAACAGAAAGACCCTTACTAGGTTCACCTTTTTCTGCATTCTATTACGGTTACATTAGACATCACCACTGCTTTTTCCAAAACAAATAATACATTTAACCTGGTGATTTACCATCTCAATAACGTACCTAATCAACTCTCACTTCATTTTGGTAGTACTACCACTAGACAAGATCTGGTCCAGGGCATGGTGAACGTGAAGGAACACACACTAATGCCCTGGACCAGAGCTAACACTTCACCAGACATCAGACACTGTATATGTAAATCATAGGCCATGTAGATTGACCTTAAGCTAGGATAGCTACGGTATGTGTATAGTATGGATAGCTACAGTATGTGTATAGTATGCTGTTTTAAGCTGCTTTGAGATACTGTAACATGTCCTGCATAAAGACTTGTAGGACTTTAGGAGCAAAAGGTTAGGATAGAGGATTTGCATTTTAGCCTGAGGCAAAGCCCAGGACAAATATTTTGCTTTTAACTATCCATTTCCTCTTCCTTCCATTTTCACCCTGTATGTTTACATTATTTACAGCTAGGCCTACTTCATAAATGTTTTATTTACTGTCATGGGGAAGTTGAGGTTACTGTACATCCAGGTTTCCAAATCCCATTAGCGTTTAAACTACTTAAACTACTTTCCTCTAAGTAACAGACCAAACCAAACCTGTAAACTCCAACTTCTTAAGAGTCTTGTTAGGTCTATGGATTTGATCTGGAAAGGTACTATTAAGTATGTCCTACTTTTTATCAACCGTTTATGCAGAAATGAGGAAACGCATACATACATCTTATACCATACTATATACAGACGTAGGAGAGATGGTTGCAATATAGGAATAGGAGGGGTATCAACAGCTACCTGGAAGTGGATCACTGAGGTTAATAAATCTTTTGAAATATTACCATAACATGTTTGATTTTGTACCCAAAGAAAAATGTCAATACAGACCAAAGAAAAAGTCAGCCGCACACTTCACTACGGGTTTTCCATAAAAACATGTTTTCCTCGTGACAGAGGGAACACTTCTGAATAATTGAAATATGTTGCTGTGCCACAAAACGTCTCAATGGTGTCATTAGTTCCAAAGAGCCAAGAACAGAGCACAGAGCGAGGCAGAGGAGAGAGAAAATAACAGGCATGTAGTATGAGATAAAAGTGCTGATGCATGCCTGGCATTTGGGGACTTACTAAATCAGAGTGCATTATTTCAACTCCCGCAATGATGGAACGTGTAAACAGATATTTTGTCATCCGATCGGAGGGCAGAGAATGTTCCACCCCTTCCAAAGAGCAAAAGCCCCCCCCCCCTTCTCCATCTTTCTTGCTACTCCCTCTCCTCTTCTCCTTGACCCCCCATCTATCCCTGTTTTTCTTTATCCCCCTCTCTATTACACGCACTATTTATATGTGGGAATCATAAAAGTCGCTGAGGCAGGTTCAAGAGGACGGCTTATGGCAAAGTTCATTTTAATTAGTGCCTAAGGGGAGAGGTGAATTGCTGGGTCACGCAAGTATACTGTATCATTACCAGCTTTTCCCAAGAAATCACTCCCTGGTAAGATACATCAGTATCCAACACATTCCTCTCTAAATAGTGTGGTATTTGAGTTGACATTGATGATGTCTTCAGTCACTAAGTTATATTAATACGGGAAACTACAGCACGCATTCAAAGATGAATTAACCTTAGTAAAAGGTCATTTCAGGTCAGCTTTATTAACCTACATATCTCGTCAGTGGCAGAAGTACTGCTTTACAGGTGACCATTATTGTGATGGAAGCGGGACATCCTACTCAAAACGATCCGTCAGGAAGATGAAGGCTTACATGTACACACTGTCCACACTCAAGGTAATAACCCTGTAGATTTACATGGGTATAGATCAGTGGAGGCCGCTGAGGGCAGGACGGCTCATAGAAAATGGCCAGAACAGAGCAAATGGAATGACATCAAACACATGGAAACCATGTATATGATTCCATTCCACTCATTCCGCTCCGTTATTCGATACCATTACCACGAGCCCTTCTTTAACCTGTCTCCCCCATTCTTCTACACTGATTGAAGTGGATGTAACAAGTGACATCAATAAGGAATTATACTGTAGCTTTCACCTAGATTCACCTGGTCAGTCTATTTCATGGAAAGAGGTGTCCTTAATGTTTTGTACACTCAGTGTATATCAGATTAAAACAATAAAACAAATGACATCAGCACAGCAGTATTTGGCAGGTGCTTCTGATTAATCATCTAACCAAATGTTTTTTTGAAATGAGTCCAGAGAATGCAGCGTGAACATCAAGGCCTGCCTATGACTGCAGCATTTCTTTATGTTTGCATAATGAAAAAAGTCATACGCCATTAACTACACAGACGAAAACACATACACGACCGGTCAAAAGTTTTAGAACACTTCATTCAATGTCTTTTTCTTTATTTGGACTATTTTCTACATTGTAGAACAATAGGGAAGACATCAGAAGTATGAAAGGACACATATAGTATCATGTAGTAACCATAAAAGTGTTAAATACATCCAAATGTATTTTTATATTTTTCAAATAGCCACCCTTTACCTTGATGACGGCTTTGCACACTCTTGGCATTGTCACAACCAGCTTCATGAGGTAGTCACCTTGAACGCATTTCAATTAATTGGTGTGTCTTGATTTGTGGAATTTCTTTCCTTCTAAATCCGTTTGAGCCAATCAGTGTTGTGACAAGGAAGGGGGTATACAGAAGATAGCCCTATTTGGTAAAATACCAAGTCCATATTATGACAAGAACAGCTGAAATAAGCAAAGAGAAATGACAGCCCATCATTACTTTAAGACATGAAGGTCAGTCAATACGGAAAATGTCAAGAACTTTTAAAGTTTCTTCAAGTACTGTCACAAAAACCATCAAGCGCTATGATGAAACCGTCTCCCTTGAGGACCACCACAGGAATGGAAGACCCAGAGTTACCTCTACTGCAGAGGATAAGTTCATAAGAGTTACCAGCCTCAGAAATTGCAGCCCAAACAAATGCTTCACAGAGTTCAAGTAACAGACACATCTCAACATCAACTGTTCAGAGGAGACTGCGTGAATCAGGCTTTCATGGTCGAATTGCTGCAAAGAAACCACCAATAAAGGACATCAATAAGAAGAGCCTTGCTTGGGCCAAGAAACAGGAGCAATGGACATTAGACTGGAGGAAATTTGTCCTTTGGTCTAATGAGTCTAAATGAGAGATTTTTGGTTCCAAACGCTGTGTCTTTTTGAGACATATTTAGCCAGCATGGTTACCACAACATTCTGCAGTGATACACCATCCCATCTGGTTTGTACAAAGTGGGACTATCATTTGGTTTTCAACAGGACAATTACCCATCACACCTCCAGTCTGTGTAAGGGCTATTTGACCAAGGAGGAGAGTGATCGACTGCTGCATCAGATGACCTGGCCTCCACAATCCCCCTGACCTCAACCAAATTGAGATGGTTTGGGATGAGTCGGGCCGCAGAGTGAAGGAAAAGCAGCCAACAAGTGCTAAGCATATGTGGGAACTCCTTCAGGACTGTTGAAAAATCATTCCTGGTGAAGCTGGTTGAGAGAATGCCAAGTGTGTGGAAAGCTGTCATCAAGGCAAAGGGTGGCTACTTTGAAGAATCTCAAATATAAAATATATTTTGATTTGTTTTCACACTTTTCTGGTTACTACATGATTCCATATGTGTTATTTCATAGTTTTGATGTCTTCACTATTATTCCATAATGTAGAAAATAGTAAAAATAAAGAAAAATCCTTGAATGAGTAAGTGTTCTAAAAGTTTTGACCTGTAGTGTATAGTAACAAAAAATAAGTGTTGCCTGGGTTACTGTAGACAACCACCACATTTAACATATTTTATGTGCCATTGCAGGAGGTGAACTCTGCACAATAATACACCACATTCCAGAATCACCAGACCACTAACCAAAAAAGCCTGAGCACTGTATAGCAAAAACCTAAAAGTGGACTTAAACCTGCATTGTCACAGACAGTTTGGTAACTAAAGCTTTACAAAGCCAGAGTAGAGTATACCACCAACAGTGCATTGAAGGAGGGCCAAGGGCCTTCTGTTCACTCCTTGATGCTACTTCCCTCCAGAATATCTCTTAAAACATGGCCATGGAATGGACCCTTCAAGTTATTGTTGTCCCTCTTTCGGCCAAGCTATTCCTGAACAGCTGGAAAGGGTTATTCAGGACCAGGTTGAAACATTTACCACATTTTGCAACATTAATTATTGCCTCTGATCTGGCGAACTCACTAAACACACATCCTTTGTTTGTTAATGATGCTTGAGTGTTGGAGTAGGCTCTTGGCTATCCGTAAATAAATATACATATAAAAAATCAAGAAAATGGTGGCATCTGGTTGAGTTAATATAAGGATTTGAAATGATTTACACTTTTACTTTTGGTACTTAAGTATATTTAAAACCAAAACTTTGACTTTTACTGGGTGACTTTCACTTTTACTTGAGTCATTGTCTATTAAGTTATCTTTTCATTTACTCAAGTATGACAATGGGGTTCTTTTTCCACAACTGGTGAGTTGACAGAGAACATTCTTATTAACAGCAACCTAAATGCCGTTCAATATCTACATTCGCATTATTAAAGGCCGTATAACAAAGGCTGCATATTGTGTGGCCCTCACAAAGTACAATGTGTTTACTTTGTATAAATACATTTAGCTCAGGCTCCTGACATCCACAGCCTTCAGAAACTCAGTGTGCACTAGGTAATGTATTTGTCTCTGCTTTACTTGAATATTTCATTTCGCTCTACACAGACAACATCATTGGGTTAAAAAAAAGAAGCTCTGACATAACCAGAAACCCATGTTATAAAAAATGCAGTAGGTCATTTCCTATTTATAAAATGCACGCTCAAGATGGGGCCTCAAATGATCGTCTTGAAAGGTTTGCCTCTGCACCGGAGCAGTTATGCTGTGCAGCCTGTTTGATTTCTCTATGTAGAAACAATTACATGCAATTTGGCTCAATGGAATGTTATTCGCTCGCTCCTGAAGAGGCATGACCCTGTAAATTGTAGTGTTTTACAGTAAGTATTCTGAAGCATGTAGTGTTGCATTTTCACGTATTCAGCTAATGCGAATTTTATAGGAGAAAATGAATCTCGACACTCATTAATATTAAAAGGATAGTTCACACACATTGCAAAATTACATTGGTTTCCTTCCATTTGGAGACAGTGGCCAGGTAAACAAAATGAAATATGGATTGATGTCTAACCTTGTACATAGACTGATTTCAGGGTAGGGAAATCAATATGCCATTTTGTAATTTGGGCAAACTATCCCTTTAGTTCAATCAACTTTGTGTACACATCAGCAATACACTACCTGGCCTACCTTGGCCTTCCTTCTCTGACCAAGTGGGGACAGATTTAGTGTGTCACTTTTTGGTTTTGAATGAGTTAACGTTAACACAACTGTTTTATACAACCAGTATGACCTTGATTAAGTAATATTGAAGTCGTAAATAGTGTCATGAGGACGTCATTGCAACTAGTTTCATACTTCCTCCACTGATTCTGTACAATGGCTTTAACTCAACATGTTATTGAATTCAGAAAAATTGAACCAACTGCATTAAAGCCATTGTGTTACATGCTGACCAGACCGGACACGTCGCGTGCGCCAGCATCGCAAAATAAATGTAGAACTCCATGTTATTCAATTATTGCACCCACACTGCTCGCGCTCTCCAACGAGCGTCTGCGTTGCCTAGGGCAAAAATAGAAGTCATTACTATTTCTGACGCAGATCACGCTGCAAGTCCTGCCTCTCTCATCTCCTCATTGGTTTTTAGAAGCAGGTACCCACGTGCCATTGGTTATACCCACGTGGGTGATTGAAAGATGAAATGTTTTGCCGGTTGTCGTGGTAATACTATGAAATTGTAGATGCCAATCACCATATCAGTTCAAAGATGAAAAAGCCCGGAAGGAGGAGAGATGACTAGAAACGATTTGGTTGTCCATTTTATGTGTGGATTAATTGCCGGAGTAAAGGACCTTGTGCATTTCAGGTAAAATAACAACTCAATGTTTATATCCCAAGACAAATTAGCTAGCAACAGCAAGCTAACTAAATAGTATAAATTAGCTAGCAAGTGCAAGCTAACTAGCTAAATTGCCATACATGTTTAATGCTTTTAGACCTGTCTCCAAATTAATGTAATTGGTTCAGAGTTTGTTTTGATATTTTAACCTGCGCGTCGTGATCGCGTTTGGTATATGGGGACAAAATAAATGTATGCACGATAGCGCACGATGGTGCAAGCACGCAGCCAGTTTGGGTTCCGTGTTATGTGTGTGTTAAAGACGCAATCTGGAAGTGGCACATCCATATCTGGACTTTGAATTGAATGATATAGAAGTCATTGATTCTTGAACAATATAACATGTACCCCATCACAACCTAAATATAAGCTTATTTTACTTAATTCTTTGTAAAAAAAAAACATATATATTGTCAACAAACTCTGTATAGCTTGAAAACATGGATAAAACTAACGTTTGAATGTCATGGACGAGCAGTTGTTGCATCCATGTCCATCCAGATCTGTATGATTTGGAGTATGGTTACATGGCTGCTTCGTTGTTCCAGATTGCCACTTTATTTGTGAAAAAATTTTTCATTTGGTCGCAAGGGCAATAAAATCATAAAAAATGACATTACACTTTTCCTCCTTTAAAAAAAAAAAAAACCTTACTTACACACCCTAGCACCCAGACTGCCCCTTTTAAGTTTTGAAAACATGACAACAAAACTGTTTGTGAAATGTTGAAAATGGGTCACTGCAAAGAGAGCAACTCTTCATGAACTAAGGCTATTTAGATGTTCAAAGCGGCATGTTATTAGCATCAATCAACGACAGTAGAGTCATATTAATCTGGTGCATATTACGCAGTCGTTTGCTGCTAATTATCCACATTAGAAGCAACTTCTTGCATGTTTACCTAAATTAGAGAAGACCTTAAGCTAATACATGTCAATCAAGCCGACTTTGGCATCTAAATGTTTGTGTTCTTCACTTAGTACCACTTTTGCTGACGGTGAGCATTAAGTATTAAGTAGACAACCGGCTGTCTTAAGCAAATAGATCATAGCAAAGCATGTGGTATCGCCAAAAGTAGGTGCTTATATATTGTCCTGACCTTTACCCCAACAGAATACTCACTCAAACTCTTCCTGTCTCGTCACGTGCTCGGCTAAACACATGACATGAGACTGTCATTTTAATTACATCCTTATCAAGGGATCCTATTTCCTTTATCTCCGCACCAGCAATACAACAGGGTTTTGTTAAATCATTTCGTTCAGCGTTATGTCACTACTACGTAGAAGGCTGAAGTCCAATCTGATCGCTGATACCTCCCCACCTGTTAAAGTCACACTCCATAATTTGTGCATGCCATTCAAAAGTGTGAACAATAGATCTCATGACAAGGAAATTACTGAAGAAAATGGTAAGAAATGACCGATACCTCATTTAAAGTCACACGAAGCCGCTGGTATTGAAGCCACTAATGATGATCATTACATTATGTAGCCATGGAAAACATGACAATACAGTGACTCAGACGAAATACTGACCCAGCCATAGCCCCATGAGGAAAGCAGCTAGCAACTATAACAAAGGGAAAGGGGGATACCTAGTCAGTTGTACAACTGAATGCATTCAACTGATATGTGTCTTCCACTTTTAACCCAAAACCTCTGAATCAGAGAGGTGCAGGGGGCTGCCATAATTGACATCCACGTCCTTGGCGCCCGTGGAACATTGGGTTAACTGCCTTGCTCAGTGGCAGAACGACAGATGTGTACCTTGTCAGCTGGGGGATTCAATCCAGCAACCTTTCGGTTACTGGCCCAATGCTCTAACCACTAGGCTACAACAACAACCCGCAGCATCGCATGACACCTTACTACAGTATGTAAAATGTACATGAAAACACACAAAAACACATTTGGTAACTGGTACCAAATGACGCTTAGAGTTACTTGTTTTCATGAATCCCAAAGACAAGCATGTTATAGTATATTACAGTGTTAGTTATCATGTACTTTCTATGTAAACAGGCTACCTGTTCATTTCTGTATTGTAAAGTGTTACCAAAAATCTATTTATGAGCAACGTACCTCCTAGCTCTTTGGACTATAATTATTCTCAGCACATATTTTGGAGTCCCCAGATTAAATTGACCCTGTGTAAACTCCAAACGTACTCACCCTCTTCCCTCTGAGACTGCTCTCTCTCTCTCTCTCTATCCCTTCTCTACTTCCCTGTCTCTATTCCCTTTTATCTAGCACTATAAAGTATGCAAATGACCTCTACAGGGACTGCCATGGCAACAGTACTCAGGTAATAGGTGATGAGGTACATAGTGTGCAGATATACCTTACACAACGTACTCCCTTTAGCTCGACTCAGGAGCACGTGTTGACTCTAGTCTTATCTTAATTGGCTGAGGTAAAAAAAATCAAGGGGGAGGGATGTCATGGCCTTGAGAAGATCATACGTTCTCATAACTCAAGTCTTAAAATGTCTTGTAACCGCGTCGTAATACATTATACCTGTAGGCTTTAGGTCAAGCGTTACCGAAGATCTTTTATTGTCTAAGCTAAACAGAGAAACAAATCATTCGACTACGCTTCTGAGGATTGTTGGCTAGGTGTGAAAATAAAGTTCAATGATGTGTCACTATAGAATGGTCCTGGTCTCCCCTGTCTGTAATCTGATTCATTATGAACTGATCCTGTATCAGCATTCCTTCTCTGAGACGCTCGATACAAACGGCCCCTGGACTTCAAAAGTATTCTCTTACAAGACTAGCTGCATATTGAATTACATCCTGTGGTAACCAGATCTTTAACAAAGCATTAGATATTCAAACCCAAAATTTGACTTTATATTTATTATTCAAATATGATTTTATAAGGGAACAGATGGGAACGAGCAGAGCATATTTAGAAACAGCCAAGTTGTTGATATTGATGATGCTGTTGATGACCAACTTGTGGATGCATCACAGAGAGCCGGTTAAGTGCATTTTCTGTCGAGTTTTATGGGAACTATATAATTTGGTAACAACAGGATAAGGGTTTACTGCTTTCAGTGATAAACTATAATACCAACGGTGCATTGAGGGGGACATAATTATGTATATGAGGAGGATGTTTACTATGGGAGCAGCCAGGAAACAAACAGGAAACGCATCATTGCAGCCATACGAGAATGTTTAGTATTCGATAAGCATGGCCTAATGGCCCACCAGCCACTGACACCTTTTAACCCGTGTTTGGCAGGTAGTCTGGTGCTTATTTCAGACCCTGCATTAACATTTATGTTGATTCTACGTAATCGTATCTATGTTATAAGTAGATTTTAAAATGTATATTTGTATTCATAATGTATCGGGTGCTTCAGTTCCGCTCCTCACACCAATCTCAATACATTCCCAAATGTTCATCTTATCATACAGTATGTAATACAATTTCAAGAGCAGCCATATGTTGGATATCCATCATTTAATACTTTTTAAATATTTCATGGATAACATATAAAGGGCGATATTCATGACAGAAGACCAACTCCATTACTAAACTCTAAATGAGGGAAAGTGACCTCGGTCTAGTAAGTTCATCAGCTCTACGATCTCTTCAGCGCACTTCAAAATGTTTCTATTCCATATGCTAGTTCAGGGGGTTGCAGAGGCTCGTCCTAGTGGTGTTTGAGTGCAGTCTCAATCAAAAAAATATTCACACCTATACCGCCCAGGTGAGACCTCCGCTGCCCAAAGTAATTGCTTCAATTAATTAAGTGTTGGGGCTCACAGGCAACCAGCAGACACTGGGGCCCAGCCGATCCCAAGCCAGTTAACCCAGCCTTAAACTGGATATGCGTCCCAAATGAAACCCTATTTTCTTTATAGTGCACAACTATTGGGTCAAAAGTAGAGAAAAAAGCAGGGAAAGGGGGCCATTTGGGACACAACCTGGGTAATAGGTAAAATTCTAATGCATCAAATTCACATTGGTCAGATTACAGATAATTTGGAAAAGCTAGATGATTACTTCTTCTAGGATTACTTTTAAATTCAGAAATAATGTTTGCTAACGGTTTTTGACACCTTTCTGTTATCTCAATGACATTCAAATCAGCATTGATAAAAGGTGCAAGCTAAAGTTTGTTCCACCTGAGTGAGTCTGACCACAAGTCAGAGACCACTATGATGACACACTAAATGTGTTTGATGGATTGCTAGACAAGAGCAGGAATAGGCTTTTGTTGGCTACAGTCCAAGCTATGTCTTCCAACTGCTGTCGGCATCCAAAGATTATCCAACTTGAATAAACGCTTGGAGGTAAGCACCACATCAGTGATGTAGCCTACTGGCGATACGGATATCTGTACTTAAAAAAAAAAAATCCACTTAAATGATTGATTTCTACACAGCGCATTAACATGAATTTCTCACTTCTAAGCTCCTCCGTGGTATTTGCTCCATACTGTCAAAAACAATTTAAAAAGACCACAAGTTAATTATTGCTCAATATAATTCATGCTGATTCCCACCAAAAATCCATAGGCCTAACGGACACATGCTCAAACTCATGCACCTAATATGAATAGACCAAAGCTGAAACCACACAGAGAGATGGCATCAACATGTGTGTGCGAGAGCAGAGAGTGTCAATTCAGACACAGCGTAGCACGTGCCAACTTAGTTGTCATGAGAATCCATAATAAACTATTGTATTTGTTATGTTCACCATGTTCCCCCTTGTGAATTATTGATGCGTGTTCCTTTTGACTCACCTTATATGTCCTACTGGACAGTTGCAGTTTATTAGGAAAAATACCATGCTATTGTTTGAGGATAGTGCACAACATCCCCCCCCCCAAAAAAATAGCACGGCAACTGGTTTGATACATTCACCTCTGAAGGTAAATAATGTACTTACATTCAGTAACCTTGCTCTGATTTGTCATCCTGAGGGTCCCAGAGATAAAAATGTAGCATAGTTTTGTTTTTATACCTACCTTTCAACCCCTGCTGTCTCTGGCTCCACACCCACCCCGTCCGGCCATCTAGATGTGTGAAAGTTAGTGTACAAGTTAATGATCCATCATGTATGACATTCCTGGGAGACTGTCAACTAAAATGTTGTATTACCATATCATTGTTGTATGTTTTCTGTAGTTATATACTTGAAAATGTATCAATTGACCAATTTGGCATATTTGGGCAGACTTGATACAAAATATTGTCCAGTATTGCAACGCTTCACTGGATCAATCTGAAACATTGTACACACAGTGCTACCATCTAAATGGCCAAAATGTTAATTGCGCCTCAACTGCAATATTATATTGTGGCCTTTCTCTTGCATTTAAACAATGATGAACAAAATAAATAAATGAAAATGCATGTTTTTTTGTTTGTATCATCTTTTACCAGATCTAATGTGTTATATTCTCCAACATTAACTTCACATTTCCACAAACTTCAAAGTGTTTCCTTTCAAATGGTATCAAGAATATGCATATCCTTGCTTCAGGTCTTGAGCTACAGGCAGATTTGGGTATGTCATTTTAGTTGAAAATTGAAAAAAAAGGGTCTGCACTTTGACCTTGTAAATGACCTCCCCATACCTCTTTAATGGAGATGGGAGGTGGGTGGGGAGAGCAGTGCTGGATGAAACTGATGCAGCATCAAAATATAGCTAAGATGCCTCAGGATTTACTTTCCTATTAATGAGCAAGCAGCAATCAAGAAGTCAAGCATCAAGTATGAACGCTCTCGTCATCCAGTTGGTTCGTTCTAGTCATTAGCACTACCATTATGAACTTTTCTCAGGATACTGGCACAGGATGATTGACACTTGTTCTCTCGTCCTTTATGGAATAGGAGAGTGCACAATAGATTCTCAACAGAGTCCTCGAAACCAACCGGCTAACTAGGTAAGTCCCACCTGCCGCTATACCTGTAGGACACCAAATTAACCAGAGATCAAGACAGCGCCTATACGTTTGGTTCACTCTACTTCAATCACAGAAAGGTATACTAAATGAGTCATGCAAGATGGAATTTTGCGTCAGAATTGGTCATGTAACATCTGATATTGTTTATCTTATTTAATAGATTGGAATCGATGGTTAGAATTCATCCTCACATCTGCCAGGGGGCCACCATTACACTAATGACACTACAGTGGTAAAACAATGCAGTCTAAGGCCTGAGTTATACCTTCTGCTTCAATCGAGTTTAGGACAAACTTCATTCTGGAAACATACAGATTATAAATGATATTCTCTGTATGTTCCAAGAGCGCATTCCCCCTCACCCTCAAAGGTCCAACTGTCAGTGCCCACACCTAGCAAAACTCATGTCTAATAACCAGTAGGGAACAACTCCTTCCTCCAGGCAGGTCCACCTGCAGTATATGCAATGTGAGAGAGAAGCCTGGAATTAACCAACACGCAGGAGTGAAGAGTGAGGAGTGTCAAAATGTCAGAAGCCATAGCCGCCAATCAGGATAAGGAGAGCTAGGATGGAAAGCCTGAGGGGCCTGACCTTGAGAGTCAAAGCAAGGCTGTCCGTTTCCTTCTCTTTCTGTGTTGATGGAGTGAGGAGCCTTTCACACAGGTGCTTGTTAACCGCACTCAACCACAAGAGGAGTGTGGACAGTTGATGGACACTCTGCAGGACATAAATTGAGACTGCAGTAGGCTTTGGGTTACGCCTCACCTTTCAGTACCTGTTCTGTCTTTCTCCCGGGATGGGAAACAAAGACAGAACACAAAAGTTGAAGACAACTTACAAAAGCTTGCCAATGGTTGCAGTGCTTTTCTTGACTGCTGAACAGCGGTACAATGTTATTTGTCTGACCTTTGGAAGATGTTCTCTGCCACAGCAGTGGTGAACCTGATATGTGTGGGGAGAGAGCAGCCTTTTTCCTATTGGATCATGTTGTGATATGTTTCTCTGCAGCACAGTTGCACACTATGGGAGTAGATGGGTATCGTATTCATAATAAAAGGTAAGAAAGCTCGAAAAGAAAAGCCACTGAAGTCTCCAAGAGTCTCCAAGGAGTGATCTACACATTATTATGAATGTCTGTAGATAGTCTGTAGAAACAAACCATACCTCTACCAGAAATACACATGCAAGTCCATTCAACAAACCAACAATTATGATCACACTCTGAAACGCATTTGCACAGACCCACGCACACGCCATATTGTCCAGGTGGATAACTGTACACAAGGGCATGATCCAGGAGTGACGGCTGCTGATGGACTGGCAGGGGGCAACACCCAGAACATGAAAGCCAAATCCAGCCATTGTCCAGGATATCGACAGGGCCAACATATCTGTAGCACTTGTACCATCTGTAGCGGGTGGAGCAGCTCCAGGAGCCTGGCTGATCAGAAAATAACCTCTTTGATATGAGAGGGTCCATGTTTGAAAGGTGGGGGGGGGGGGTTAACAAGTCTCCTAGGATATTAAATGCTATAGAGTGGGAAAATCTGGGAGAATTATTGAGAGCAGTATTGGTTGAAGATAAATCAGGAATAACATGCCAGGCAGACCTTATTCATATGCTGTCTCTATTCAAACCCCTACTCTGTACTGAGGACCTCTATGAAGTTCAATGAGATAGGTCTATTCATTATTTAATGGGTGCATTTCTCTCTAGATCATTTTGACTTGGTCTATAGCTAAAACAAGGTCGACATACTGTAAATACATTGCTATTTCTACAAAACACAGCTGCTCCGTGAAGCTAGTCAGAAAACAGTGCAAAGACTTTACTTCCCATAAAGAGACATGCTTTTGTCCTAAAAGAAATGGAGGGGAAAAATGTATTTCAAAAGCTTGAACAAGAGCAGTGTATTTTTTGCTCCGTGAAGCCTGTCAAACTGTGGAAAAACTTTACTTCCACAAAGAAATATGCTATTGACCCAAAACATTGTAGTAATAAAAAATAAATTCTAAAATCTTTAACAAGAGCAAGGTATTTTGTTTAATTTCTACACACAGCTACTCCGTGAAGTCGGGATATATTTTTTTGCATATATTTTTTACTCCTACTGAGAATAAAACCTGTGGGGTATAGCCAGTGGTTGACTACTAGGGCAGAGGCATATACATGCTCCTGATAACAAAGACTACATTAAAGAAAATAGACTAACCTATACAATCAGTCCAAGACACAGATTCAAAGTATCTACTCCAAAGTGTGGTATCACGCAGCTTGCAATCCTCCCTTTCAAAGCAAAATGTCGTCCCCAATCTGTTTCCTTGATAACAGGCCCAAAGATGAAAACTTGAGATGCCTTCACTTTCATGTAAATAGCTAACCAATTTACATTCTGAAATGTAGTTGCGTGACTACAAGAGACTAGCCACTGTACGATACAGTGGCATGATATTTAAACTGCCTTGCTTACTCAAGAGAAAAAGTAACCCTTGATGACCTGTGTGATTACGGTGCTAAGTAATATACAGTGCCTTCGGAAAGAATTCAGACCCCTTGACATTTTCCACATTTTATTAGGTTCCATCCTGATTCTAAAATGGATTAAATCATTCCCCCCACCCCCCTCATCAGTCTACACACAATACCTGATAAATACAAAGCAAAAACAATTTGCTAATTTGTAAAAAAATATCACATTTACAAAAGTATTCAGACCCTTTACTCAGTACTTTGTTGAAGCACCTTTGAGGGCGATTAAAACCTGGAGTCTTATTGGGTATGACGCTTCAAGCTTGATACACCTGTGGGGAGTTTCTCTCATTCTTCTCTGCAGATCTTCTCAAGCTTTCTCAGGTTGGATTGGGAGCATTGCTGCACAGCTATTTTCAGGACTCTCCAGAGATAATAGATCGGGATCAAGTCCAGTCTCTATCTGGACTACTCAATGAGATTCAGAGACTTGTCCCGAAGCCACTCCTGCATAGTCTTAGCTGTGTGCTTCGAGTTGCTCTCCTGTTGGAAGGTGAACCTTCACTCCAGTCTGATGTCTTGAGCACTCTGGAGCAGGTTTTCATTAACGATCTCTCGGTTTCCTCCAGACGTGACACTTGGAATTCAGGCCAAAGAGTTGATCTTTGTTTAATCAGACCAGAGAATCTTGTGGTTTGAGTCTTTAGGTGCCTTTTGGCAAACTCCAA
This sequence comes from Oncorhynchus gorbuscha, assembly GCF_021184085.1. Classification (NCBI taxonomy): domain Eukaryota; kingdom Metazoa; phylum Chordata; class Actinopteri; order Salmoniformes; family Salmonidae; genus Oncorhynchus; species Oncorhynchus gorbuscha. The sequence continues at coordinate 22,347,275 of NC_060193.1, forward strand.
GCGGCCTGTCATGTGCCTTTTACTGAGGAATGGCGTGCTGCAGAGATGGTTGTCCTTCTAGAAAGTTATCCCATCTCCACAGAAGATCTCTAGAGCTCTGTCAGAGTAAACATTGGGTTCTCGTCACCTCCCTTACCAAGAACCTTCTCCCCCGATTGCTCAGTTTGGCTGGGCAGTCAGCTCTAGGAAGAGTCTTGGTGGTTCCTAACTTCTTCCATTTAAGACTGACGGAGGACACTGTGTTCTTCGGGATCTTCAATGCTGCAGAAATATTTCCCCAGATCTGTGCCTCGACACAATCCTGTCTCGGAGCTCTACGTACAATTCCTTCGACCTCATGGCTTGGTTTTTGCTCTGACATGCACTTTCAACTGTGAGACCTTATACAGACAGGTGTGTCAGTCAAAAGTTTGGACACACATACACATTCCAAGGTTTTTCATTGTTTTTACTATTTTCTACATTGTAGAATAATATTGAAGACATCACAACTATGAAATAACACATCATGAAATAACCTAAAAAAGTGTTAAACATTTGAGATTCATCAAAGTAGCCACCCTTTGCCTTGATGACAGCTTTGCACACTCCTGTCCATCACTGGAGCCAAGCTTCCTGCCATGGACCTCTATACCGGTAGTGGAGTTTCAAGTCTAGGTCAGAAAAGGCTTCTAAACAGCTTCTAGCAATTTCCAAACACCTGAAGGGGCCACGTTCATCTGTACAAACAATAGTACGCCATGATAAACACCATGGGACCACACAGCCGTCATATCGCTCAGGATGGAGACGCGTTCGGTCTCCTAGCGAATAACAAACTTTGGTTCGAAAAGTGGAAATCAGTCCCAGAACAACATCAAAGGACCTTGTGAAGATGCTGGAGGAAACAGGTACAAAAGTTGCTATATCCACAGTAAAACTAGTCCTCTATCGACATAACCTGAAAGGCCGCTCAGCAAGGAAGAAGCAAGTGCTCCAAAACCGCCATAAAAAAGCCAGACTACAGTTTGCAACTGCACATGGGGACAAAGATAGTACTTTTTGTCCTCTGGTCTGATGAAACAAAAATAGAACTGTTTGGCCATAATGACCATCGTCAAGTTTGGAGGAAAAAGGGGGGAGGCTTGCAAGCCGAAGAACACCATCCCAACCATGAAGCACGGGAGTCGCAGCATCATGTTGTGGGGGTGCTTTGCTGCAGGAGGGACTGGTGCACTTCACAAAATAGATGGCATCATGAGGATGGAATATTACGTGGATATACTGAAGCAACATCTCAAGACATCAGTCAGGAAGTTAAAGCTTGGTCGCAAACGGGTCTTCCAAATGGACAATGACTCCAAGCACACTTCCAAAGTTGTGGCAAAATGGCTTAAAGGGAAACAAAGTCAAGGCATTGGAGTGGCCATCACAAAGCCCTGACCTCAATCATATAGAAAATTTGTGGGCAGAACTGAAAAAGCGTGTGCGAGCAAGGAGGCCTTCAAACCTGACTCAGTTACACCAGCTCTGTCAGGAGGAATGGGCCTGTCACGCCTTGGTCTTAGTATTTTGTGTTTTCTTTAATTATTTGTTCAGGCCAGGGTGTGACATGGGGTTATTGTATTGTCGTATTGGGGTTTTTGTAGGCATTGGGATTGTGGTTGATTAGGGGTGTGTCTAGTATAGGCTTGGCTGCCTGAGGCGGTTCTCAATCAGAGTCAGGTGATTCTTGTTGTCTCTGATGGGGAACCGTATTTAGGTAGCCTGGGCTTCACTTTGTATTTCGTGGGTGATTGTTCCTGTCTCTGTGTAGTGTTCACCAGATAGGCTGTAATAGGTTTCACGTTCCGTTTGTTGTTTTTGTATTTATTAGTTATTTCATGTATCGTTCCGTTTTTCATTCATTAAAGACATGAGTAACCACCACGCTGCATTTCGGTCCGACTCTCTTTCTACAAACGAAGAACGCCGTTACAGGGCCGATATTCACCCAACTTATTGTGGGAAGCTTGTTAAATTCTACCCGAAACATTTGACCCAAATTTAACAATTTAAAGGCAGCGCTACCAAACACTAATTGAGTGTATATAAACTTCTGACCCATTTGGAATGTGATTAAAGAAATGAACGCTGAAATAAATCACTCTCTACTATTATTCTGACATTTCACATTCTTAAAATCAAGTGGTGATTCTAACTTTTTATTTGGATTAAATGTCAGGAAATGTGAAAAACTGAGTTTAAATGTGTTTGGCTAAGGTATATGTAAAACTTCCGAGTTCGACTGTTTTTATTACTTTACTGCTGCTCTTTAATTACTTGTTACTTTTCTCTTATTCTTATCCGTATTATTTGAAAGTGCACTGTTGATTAGGGTCTCGTAAGTAAGCTTTACACTTTAAACCTGTTGTATTCAGCGCATGGGACTAATCAAATTTGATTTGATCTGCACTTAAGTGGGACTATGATTTCTTGTTAAATAGGACAAAGATCCAACACACATCCAGGCTGTGTAAGGGCTATTTGACCAAGAAGTAGAGTGATGGAGTGCTGCATCAGATGACCTGGCCTCCACAATCACCGGACCTCAACCCAATTGAAATGGTTTGGAACGCAGAGTGAAGGAAAAGAAGCCAACAAGTGCTCAGCATATGTGGGAACTCCTTCAAGACGATTGGAAAATCAAATCAAATCAAATTTTATTTGTCACATACACATGGTTAGCAGATGTTAATGCGAGTGTAGCGAAATGCTTGTGCTTCTAGTTCCGACAATGCAGTAATAACCAACAAGTAATCTAACTAACAATTCCAAAACTACTGTCTTATACACAGTGTAAGGGGATAAAGAATATGTACATAAGGATATATGAATCAGTGATGGTACAGAGCAGCATAGGCAAGATACAGTAGATGGTATCGAGTACAGTATATACATATGAGATGAGTATGTAAACAAAGTGGCATAGTTAAAGTGGCTAGTGATACATGTATTACATAAGGATGCAGTCGATGATATAGAGTACAGTATATACGTATGCATACGAGATGAATAATGTAGGGTAAGTAACATTATATAAGGTAGCATGGTTTAAAGTGGCTAGTGATATATTTACATCATTTCCCATCAATTCCCATTATTAAAGTGGCTGGAGTTGAGTCAGTGTCAGTGTCAGTGTGTTGGCAGCAGCCACTCAATGTTTGTGGTGGCTGTTTAACAGTCTGATGGCCTTGAGATAGAAGCTGTTTTTCAGTCTCTCGGTCCCAGCTTTGATGCACCTGTACTGACCTCGCCTTCTGGATGATAGCGGGGTGAACAGGCAGTGGCTCGGGTGGTTGATGTCCTTGATGATCTTTATGGCCTTCCTGTAACATCGGGTGGTGTAGGTGTCCTGGAGGGCAGGTAGTTTGCCCCCGGTGATGCGTTGTGCAGACCTCACTACCCTCTGGAGAGCCTTCCGGTTGTGGGTGGAGCAGTTGCCGTACCAGGCGGTGATACAGCCCGCCAGGATGATCTCGATTGTGCATCTGTAGAAGTTTGTGAGTGCTTTTGGTAACAAGCCAAATTTCTTCAGCCTCCTGAGGTTGAAGAGGCACTGCTGCGCCTTCTTCACGATGCTGTCTGTGTGAGTGGACCAATTCAGTTTGTCTATGATGTGTATGCCGAGGAACTTAAAACTTGCTACCCTCTCCACTACTGTTCCATCGATGTGGATAGGGGGGTGTTCCCTCTGCTGTTTCCTGAAGTCCACAATCATCTCCTTAGTTTTGTTGACGTTGAGTGTGAGGTTATTTTCCTGACACCACACTCCGAGGGCCCTCACCTCCTCCCTGTAGGCCGCCTCGTCGTTGTTGGTAATCAAGCCTACCACTGTTGTGTCGTCCGCAAACTTGATGATTGAGTTGGAGGCGTGCATGGCCACGCAGTCGTGGGTGAACAGGGAGTACAGGAGAGGGCTCAGAACGCACCCTTGTGGGGCCCCACTGTTGAGGATCAGCGGGGTGGAGATGTTGTTGCCTACCCTCACCACCTGGGGGCGGCCCGTCAGGAAGTCCAGTACCCAGTTGCACAGGGCGGGGTCGAGACTCAGGGTCTTCGAGCTTGATGACGAGCTTGGAGGGTACTATGGTGTTGAATGCCGAGCTGTAGTCGATGAACAGCATTCTCACATAGGTATTCCTCTTGTCCAGATGGGTTGCGGCAGTGTGCAGTGTGGTTGAGATTGCATTGTCTGTGGACCTATCTGGGCGGTAAGCAAATTGGAGTGGGTCTAGGATGTCAGGCAGGGTGGAGGTGACATGGTCCTTGACTAGTCTCTCAAAGCACTTCATGATGACGGAAGTGAGTGCTACGGGGTGGTAGTCGTTTAGCTCAGTTACCTTAGCTTTTTTGGGAACAGGAACAATGGTGGCCCTCTTGAAGCATGTGGGAACAGCAGACTGGTATAGGGATTGATTGAATATGTCCGTAAACACACCGGCCAGCTGGTCTGCGCATGCCTGAGGGCGCGGCTGGGGATGCCGTCTGGGCCTGCAGCCTTGCAAGGGTTAACACGTTTAAATGTCTTACTCACCTCGGCTGCAGTGAAAGAGAGTCTGCATGTTTTCATTGCAGGCCGTGTCAGTGGCACTGTATTGTCCTCAATGCGGGCAAAAAAGTTATTTAGTCTGCCTGGGAGCAAGACATCCTGGTCCGTGACTGGGCTGGATTTCTTCTTGTAGTCCGTGATTGACTGTAGACCCTGCCACATGCCTCTTGTGTCTGAGCCGTTGAATTGAGATTCTACTTTGTCTCTGTACTGACGCTTAGCTTGTTTGATAGCCTTGCATAGGGAATAGCTGCACTGTTTGTATTCGGACATGTTACCAGTCACCTTGCCCTGATTAAAAGCAGTGGTTCACGCTTTCAGTTTCACGCGAATGCTGCCATCAATCCACGGTTTCTGGTTAGGGAATGTTTTAATCGTTGCTATGGGAACGACATCTTCAACGCACGTTCTAATGAACTCGCACACCGAATCAGCGTATTCGTCAATATTGTTATCTGACGCAATACGAAACATATCCCAGTCCACGTGATGGAAGCAATCTTGGAGTGTGGAGTCAGCTTGGTCGGACCAGCGTTGGACAGACCTCAGCGTGGGAGCCTCTTGTTTTAGTTTCTGTCTGTAGGCAGGGATCAACAAAATGGAGTCGTGGTCAGCTTTTCCAAAAGGAGGGCGGGGCAGGGCCTTATATGCGTCGCGGAAGTTAGAGTAACACCCCTGGTTGCGCAATCGATATGCTGATAAAATTTAGGGAGTCTTGTTTTCAGATTAGCCTTGTTAAAATCCCCAGCTACAATGAATGCAGCCTCCGGATAAATGGATTCCAGTTTGCAAAGAGTCAAATAAAGTTCGTTCAGAGCCATCGATGTGTCTGCTTGGGGGGGGATATATACGGCTGTGATTATAATCGAAGAGAATTCTCTTGGTAGATAATGCGGTCGACATTTGATTGTGAGGAATTCTAAATCAGGTGAACAGAAGGATTTGAGTTCCTGTATGTTTCTTTCATCACACCATGTCTCATTAGCCATAAGGCATATGCCCCCACTCCTCTTCTTACCAGAAAGATGTTTGTTTCTGTCAGCGCAATGCGTGGAGAAACCTGCTGGCTGCACCACCTCCGATAGCATCTCTCCAGTGAGCCATGTTTCCGTGAAGCAAAGAACGTTACAGTCTCTGATGTCCCTCTGGAATGCTACCCTTGCTCGGATTTCATCAACCTTGTTGTCAAGAGACTGCACATTGGCGAGAAGAATGCTAGGGAGTGGTGCACGATGTGCCCGTCCCCGGAGTCTGACCAGAAGACCACCTCGTTTCCCTCTTTTTGGAGTCGTTTTTTGGGGTCGCTGCATGGGATCCATTCCGTTGTCATGTTTGAAAGGCAGAACACAGGATCCGCGTCGCGAAAAACATTCTTGGTCGTACTGATGGTGAGTTGACGCTGATCTTATATTCAGTAGTTGTTCTCGACTGTATGTAAACTAAGATGACCTGGGGTACTAATGTAAGAAATAACACGTAAAAAAACATCTCCTGCAGAGACAAAGTATGTCCTTATATGGACACCGTATGTTTAACAAATGACCAGTACATCTTATGCCCTTATGCAAATACTGTACACCAACTGGTTTATACAGCAGCTCAATGCACTTTCTGTTCATGCTCTTAACACAATGTCTTGGAGGCGCTGTCCAAGGTTCTGAATTTTCTTGGCAAATCATATCCAGTCTTCCCCCAGTGAGCTGTCTACTCACAGCAGGTAAAATCTAATAGGCCCATAGTAGACGACAAAGAGAGATGGTGCTAGACATATCTGGATCTGCTTAAAAGAATCATGATGACACATTGTCCATGCAGTTTTAAAGATATAATTTAACAACCCCCTGGTTGTCATGCAACCTAACTCACTTAAATTGAGTTGCCTAATTACCTCAAATTCACTACCCCGCTGCTTGTTTTCCAATTGGTGCCCATCAAACTGTGATCAACACTTGACGGAACCCAACAGACTTTAAGTTGAGATTGATTCATTTATAATGTGTTTACAAGTATAATACATGTTTATGTTTTTATTAGTGAGTGCTTTTGCTGTCACATCTACATCCCCTTGGAAGCTGTGTGTGTGTGTGTGTGTGTGTGTGTGTGTGTGTGTGTGTGTGTGTGTGTGTGTGTGTGTGTGTGTGTGTGTGTGTGTGTGTGTGTGTGTGTGTGTGTGTGTGTGTGTGTGTGTGTGTGTGTGTGTGTGTGTGTGTGTGTGTGTGTGTGTGTGTGTGTGTGTGTGTGTGTGTGTGCCTGTTTAATAGATAAATGATAGAAATACATTTTGGAAATACAACTCAAAACATTAGAACCATCATACTGAGCTAGCGCTTATTTGTATAATCATGGACGCAATCCAACACATTGATATTATGAACCTAAAAGGGGTAGACTATGGCTAACATTTGCAACAACTCCTGGCCACAAAACTGCACCCGTGGCGGGGAGTAATAATTTGTCACTAATAGACCCATATATTTGAGCCTCACTGAAAGAAAGCCTTGAGTAATAACCAAACCAGGTGTCTCACTCTGATCAACGAGCACATCTCCCAAATAAATCCCATGGACCATCAAGAGGAAACTGGCCAATGGGAAACACATCATCATGGGTCACCAAAGGTGAGTTGGGAGAGATGGATGCTGACTAAAGGAGCAGCATGTCACCTTCGAAATTACAAATCTATATCTAGTGTTCACATTAGGAGACGGAATCAGATAATGGAATCTCACTCTTCTGTTGGTGAAGGACACGCCACAAATCGAGTCGTTCAGGTGTTTTCTCTCTTTCAATTCTTTATCTTATTTTCACCCTTCTATTTTGTTGCGAGTGCCATGGCTCAATATCTAATTATGCTACCTACACTGATAAAAGAGGGGAGTGAACATGGCATTGAAGACTTTGAAAAAAGAGGTATGATTGTCATGATTGACGTTTTCGAAACCAAATAATTGCACTTTCTCACCCCATATCATATCAAACATTTAAGGAATTGTATTTCCACATCTCTATAATGTGGAATGCAATGATTCCGTTTGCAATCGCAGACCTTGTCCAAGGGAATCTTCAAATGGATTCCACCCCAAAATGAAACATGCAACAACATGTGGTTCATCCAGCAATGTTCCTTGCAAACGCTACTTTGGCGTCAAGTGGCTTCACGTGCTATATGCATTCTCCCAATATACAGTACTACACATGGATTTATCGTACAGTAAAGCTATCAGGCTGAGTTGGTGATTTAATTTGGTGAGTACAGTACTGTGTCCTTTGTTTATGGTACACATCAAAGGAAATGGCAGCGTGTTAATGGAGGGTCTGTGTTCTCAACCTCGGCACTCGGCGAACTCAGACACAAATGGAAGCGGATTAATGTCAATTAGAATAATTGCTTAATCAATTGTTAGCCCACGTCCTCACACGTTTCCAAGGCGAGTGCTTATTAGATGGTGATTAGATGGTGCCCTTGATTCATTCAATTGTTGTGCTTTGTGTAAAGGAGAACTGTTCACGTTTCAGAGAAGTTGTTGAACCATCATCCAGAGTGAACGTGTCTGAAAAGGAGAAATTCAGAACTTGAGGCGAGATCAAAGCAGATGCGATGCGTGTCATTTCCTCTGCGAAACCTAAAACCACAATGCATGTTCAAAGCTAAGGAACATGACTATTGTCAAAGAACATGACAATAATTACAATGTAGCACCCTGTATTTTTCCAAAAAAACCACTCTAACCCCTGACTTGTTATGATAAGTTCCTTGGAAAGGTTAAAGGCCAGCTGAACCAAATGAAATCTATAGGGTGCACCGTAAGCCTTCCCATGAATACCCTCTTAGCAATGCATTATAAGCACAATCTTAAGGCCTTATGAGCTATACATAAAGTACTATAAAGCAAAACATATAACATACCAGCAGCTCAGAAATAGCTATAACTATATGCATGAAACATTATGAGCAGGCGCCATAAGGCCTTATGAAGCAAAGTGTTATAATGCATTATACTCTATGAAGAGAGTATTCATAGGAAGTGTTACTGGTGCAGCGGGCATTTTGAGGCTGAGCAGGACACACAGAGGCAAAGGAAAGGTGAAAACAAGGATATCCTGTTGTTTCATTTTGAATAAACTCGAGCAAATCGCTGGATAAACCAGGCTACACAAAGTACAGCTATTACGTCGTTACCTAAAAGGCTCTTCTCTCTTCTGTAAAACAACAGAAGAATGATGCATGTTCAATGCTATGAGAATTCTAATAGAACATCCCACCCATTGTCAAACAATCAAACGTAACCCCAAGTGCTATGTCTGACCACCTGACCTGCTATGACTCGTTCGCTGGGTGAAACGAGGGCAACAAAACCAAAGGTGTATTAGTGGTTAAGGAATAGATTAATTGCTGGATGTCTCCTGACAACTGTTCACTTCATAAGAACAAAGGTTAAGTGAATGCAATGACGTATCCATGTACAGATTGCTCTATATAAATTTTTGCGCGGCACATAAAATCCATTTGTGGACCGGATTTGGCCCGCATTCCTCCAGTTGAACACCCCTGACCTAGACTGACTCAACACACACCACCTCTGCAAATAGCACTACATTTCGTTATAGAAGAACAGTGAGTTGAGACGACTGAGGATTGTCACACCATCAGACTCATGTTACAGGGGCCCCAAGAGACTACTGCATGTGATAGGGGTCCTTCAAAAAGAGAAATGTGTGTCAGTTTGATACATGTCTCAGTGACAGCATGGCAATTAGATCTACTGTCATCTGCAATAGTCTTTCAAGGCAACGCACACACACATGCAGAAATGTGTGTAGGCACACACGCACCAAAGGAGGCTGGTGGGAGGAGCTATTGGAGAACGGGGTAATTATAATGGCTGGAATCTCTATGGGTGGAGGAGTAGGCTTTGTACCTGTTGGTATTTGGGGCTTGGTGAGAATGCAAGACTACTACTGTCTCTGCACAAGTCCCGTGCTTTTGTGGTGCAGGTATTAGTGATCTCGACTTTGCACTGCAGGTTCCATAAATCGATCCCCTGTTACAGTTCACTCTCTCTTCACATTGGTCTGTATGGGGAAAGTATTGGACAGAAGTCACTCTTCCCCATACAATGAACAATAGCAACAGTATACGATAGAGCTCACTGCTTTGGCAGTGGGCTGGTATAGAGCTGTTATCACTCAGTGAGTCATTGTATGGAATAATAGCATGCTATTGATTCACCGGTGAGGTTGTAAGGAAGGACCCGTAAGAACCAGATGTACTAGTATGTTCTCCCTGCAGTCGCTTCGATACCACCCTGGGAAGCACGTGGATTTCAACAGGTGGCCTCCCATCAAAGCACTAACCAAGCCCACTCTTACACATCTTGCCAAGAGAGCTCCAGCAGGTACCTGGCTCTCTCAGGTGAGTGTGAATGCGGGCTAATATTACATCAATCAGCAACGCAACACTGATAAATCCATGCCTCGCTTTACTGTTGTACATGCGTAACCCTTGTTAAAATGGTGCTTTGAGAGGTACAGTCCGTATCCTTCCGCCCACTCTCTGATCACTGATAGTTATGTACCTAGGTCCTAGGTTATACAAATGAGCTGTGCACGTGTTTCGGGTATGCTGCTGAAACATAGAGTTGCATCCTTGTTCCTTGCACATTGCCGCCCTTCCACAGCGTAATATCGTGCTGCTGCCCGCGTCACCGAGCTGAACTGTTGGTCACCCGTGGCTGCTGGATTCATTGAGCTGACGTATCTGGATCTGGAAGCTGCATTCTGCTTTGCTCTTTGCCATTGGGCTGAGGACTGAAAGTGACAGACAGTGAATGAACTCTACTCCATCTTAATATCAGCGGGCCCCCGCAAGCTATGTCTAAAGTGGGCACACATTCATTTTTTTTCCTCCTCCATTTTTATTATTTCAACAGTACCAGTACTGCTCAGGGTGATTCATTGTTGAATGAAATGTATGTATTGTATGTTTGGATGTCAATTTTCTAACTCCTATTACCACAGAATATTCTAAACTACTTGTCTGCTGAGTTGAGGAATGTGCAGGCCTTATAGTAAGAACATCTTTAGACACTTCATTAAGATAATTGAAAGGTCACACATTCACTCAGTATTTCTGTGTAATACCACACACACAAGTTGCTTTTGGATGTTGGTAAATGGATGCACGTTCGAAGCCGCTAACGACAATATTTATGTTGAGGTAGTTATCAGTAAAAATAAGAAAAAAGACAACCACAGTAATAAGGAAAAAATATTACGGTGAATAAAGTCAGTGTCTTGAACACTTCTTAAGGCTCTAAGCTCGCTCAATAGCACAGTCCAATACTCAAGTCTTGCAATCCAAATTCAATCCAAATCAGAGTACTTTGAGAGTACAGTGTCCATATTAGGACAGCCTCAGTGTCACAAGGATTAGGGACTACTCCAAAAAGACAAGGGCAGTCGACCAACTCTGAGTATTAACTCTCTCGGTCTCTCTCCAGGGGGACTTGTCTTAAGTTCTGGTCCATATTACTTCCCGAGCGTGACATTGTGGGGACGCTGGACTGGGCTGCTCATGCTCATTCCCATCAACCTGATGACGTCAGGCCACAAGCCATGGAGATGGTCACCCCGGAGATCCAGCACTGTCTTTCTTCAGCCAGAGACAAGACACAAACACACAACTGAGTTAGCATCAGTACTTTTGTGAGGGATGAAGACAGGCCCTTTTCAAAAGTTTAGCTTTTCACTCAGACATCTCTGTGGAGATGACACAGCCTGATCCAAATTGCTCCAGATTTAAAGTGTGATTGACATTTCAAAAACAGTCTGCTAATTTGCTCAGGCTATTTCCTCTAGCATGACACACTCTCTGACCCGTTTTCCCCAGCAGGTAGTCGACCTATGCTACTGTGTAATGGCTGAAAGCCAGGACCCAGTAGAACCATGTTCAAAGCATACCAACACACACTCACAGAGATAGACACACACACACTGCACATCTGAGAGTTACATAAAATATGAATAACACCAAAACATTGTGAATACACAGTGAATAGGTTGTAAGTATTGGGTTGTTGGCCAGTATCTGTTTGCCTTGTGTCCTGGGGATGTGCATACACCCGTTTACAACAACTATTCTGAACAGCACAAGATCAAGGACAAAAAAAACATACTCTAAAGCACATTATCTCACACATTTAAATAATTGATTAGCATGAATGTCTAACAATAAGGTACCAAGTTGGCTAATATTTCTAGTACTATTTGAGCCAAGCTGTCTGTCTCCTGCCTAGTTCTTTTGTCTTAAAGGAGGTGAAATAGAATCCTTGATTCATAGTGTCTCTGTTTGCGCTGTATCACACACAGGAGGATCTCGTAGTGAGTAACGACAGTGTGATATCTTCCCATAGCAGAGAATCCGAGCTCTGCTTTAGCTACAAAAAGCCTCAGGTCTGCAGTCTGAGCAGTATCGGTAGACTGTCTCGATCAGACAGAGAGATGTAGAAAAGGTTAGGTATGCATGAAGAATCCCCAAGAATAAAGTGGTGGGATATGCTTTCAGGCCGACCAGACTTTTGTTAGAATGTGTCACATCGCTATATCAAATTGACTTACATGCTAAAAATTGGTCAAGTATCAGGGTGGACTCCCTGCCACTGGCAAGGTCTTGTGCATGAATTACACATTTTGTGATATTTTGTATTGGGTCGCTCCATGAAAAGAGGGCCTTTTGCATCCCTTTGATATTTTAAGTAGATATTGTGCATCAATATTACATTTTAAAAGCCTGTTATGTTAAAATAAGTGCCCTTCAATATAGACCACATGGATAATTCAGTAAATCTGATTTTGTTTTTTATGAACAAAGGCTTGCTAAAGTGCCAAGATTCTGCAATTCAGCACCTATGTCAACCCTTTATCACTTCCAGAAACATTTCAACCCCACTTAATCCAAACATGTATCCAAGGTTTACCATCATTGTAAAGCCCTAGTTATTTCCGAAGATTATTATTGGTTTCATGTGATGTGTGTATGTCTGTCCCTCGTTTTAATGTCAACAATCTTATGTGAGCTGAACTCTCACTTTATTATGGTGAAACCATACTTTTTTACATAATTGTTTCTCCAATAGAAACATTGAACATTTAATAGTCAAATCATAGTGTAAAGCAAGGGACTGGTTCGAATCTTTTTGGGCATTTTCTGTTGTTTTTTTCATGGACAATTGAGTGGGTCGAGCATAAAACATCAACTGTGTAACCCACAGTTGAAGTCTGAAGTCTACATACACTTAGTTAGGTTGGAGTCATTCAAATTTGTTTCTCAACCACTCCACAAATTTCTGGTTAAAACACTATAGTTTTGGCAAGTCAGTTGGGACATATACTTTGTGCATGACAAGTAATTTTTCCAACAATTGTTTACAGACAGATTATTTCACTTATAATTCACTGTATCACAATTCCAGTGGGTCAGAAGTTTACATACACTAAGTTGACTGTGCTTTTAAACGGCTTGGTAAATTCCAGAAAATTATGTCATGGCTTTAGAAACTTCTGATAGGCTAATTGACATCATTTGAGTCCATTGGAGGTGTACCTGTGGATTTATATACAGTGCATTCAGAAAGTACTCAGACCACTTGATTTATCCACATTTTGTTTTTCGTTACAGCCTTATTCTAATATGTATTACATTGCTTTTTACCCTCATCAATCTACACACAAAATTCCAGAATGACAACGCAAAAACAGGTTTTTGATATTTTTGCAAATTTATAAAAAAAATCATATTACATTTATATCAGTATTCAAACCCTTTACTCAGTACTTTGTTGAAGTACCTTGAGCAGTGATTACAGCCTTGAGTCTTCTTGGATATGACACTACAAGCTTGGCACACCTATATTTGGGGAGTTTCTCCCATTCTTTTCTACAGATCCTCTCAAGCTCTGTCAGGTTGAATGGGAAGTGTCACAGCACAGCAATTTGCAGGTCTCTCCAGAGATGTTCGATCGGGTTTAAGTCTGGGCTCTGGCTGGGCTACTCAAGGACAATCAGAGATTTGTCGCGAAGCCACTCCTGCGTTTTCTTGGTTGTGTGCTTAGGGTCGATATCCTGTTGGAAGGTGAACCTTTTCCCCAGTGAGAGGTCCTTAGCTCTCTGTACTTTGCTCCGTTAATATTTCCCTCGATCCTGAATCCCAATCCCTGCTTCTGAAAAACATCCCCAGAGCATGATGCTACTACCACCATGCTTCACTGTAGGGATGGTATTGGCAGGTGATGAGTGGTGGCTGGTTTCCTCCAGACGTGACCCCTGGCATTCAGACCAGAGAATCATTAAGAGCCTTTTGGCATTCTCCATGCGTGCTCTCTCTTAATTTAGAGTGGCTTTCGTCTGCCACTCTATCATTAAGGCCTGATTGGTGGAGTCCTTCTGCAAGGTTCTCCCATCTCAACAGAGGAACTCTAGAGGTCTGTTAGAGTGACCATCGGTTCTTGATCACCTCCCTGACCAAGGTCCTTCTCCCCTAATTGCTCAGTTTAGGAAGAGTCTTGGTGGTTACAAACTTCTTCCATTTAAGAATGATGAAGGGCACTGTCTTGGGGATCTTCAATGGTACCCTTCCTCAGATCTGTGCCTCAACACAATCCTGTCTCGGAGCTCTATGGACAATTCCTTCAACCTCATGGCTTGTTTTTTGCTCTGACATGCACTGTCAACTGTGGGACCTTATATAGACAGGTGTATGCTTTTTCAAATCATGTCCCATCAGTTGAATTTACCACAGACGCACAATTGGCCCAGCGTCGTCCAAGTTAGGGGAGGGTTAGGCCGGCCGGGATGTCCTCCCATCGCACTGTAGCGACTCCTGTGGCAGGCCAGGCGCTGACACGGTCACCAGATGTAGGGTGTTTCCTCTGACACAAAATTAATTTTTGTGGATGGGTACATTTTGTATGTATAAAATGTATAATAGTAATATTTAAAACAACTAAATCTGGTAATGTTGTAGACATTTATTTAAATTTGCATTTGGGACACTTCTGGGGGGATTCTGGTAAGATGCCGGAAAAGTCGTCTGAATTGCGGTAGTGCTTCCTGAAAATTGTAGTTTGGATTGTATTTTTAACAATAAATATTTCCACCCCGGCCGTCTGAGTGCTAGCAAGCTGATATAAGACAGGTGATTTGTTTAGTCTTTGCATGAAGAAATTGCAAACTAACATGTATTTGACACTATCGCCGCCTTAACGAAAGCTGGAAATGGATCTCTGGTAGGCCGTCATTGTAAGTATGAATGTTCTTAATTGACATGCCTAATTAAATGTTAACTAAATCAAAAACAATGGTCCTTCATCTCTAAGATGCTCTTCTATATGTACTTACAATACATACCCCCCCCCCCGCCAAAAAACTACCGTATTACCTATAAGTCTGGCTCCAAAAATTGCTGTGTTCAAATCCTGCCTCAAATGAACCCTTCATCTACCTCGCTTCACAGTAAAGCCACTGGCCTGACAAAAATATTTAGCCCTGCCACTCTTCCGATATTGGATATGTCACCCACTATTGCTTGTGCCATGGGCCACTGTCAAACTCATTTTGCCCATGGTTATTTTCAGTACAACGAACCACACGGTGGCTTTGCGATGGATGAAGCAGTTCATGAGAGGAATACTGAGAGGGGTAAATATACGGTGGCTGTGTTTCAGATTAAGAAAAGACAATCTTGGCTCCCGGGAATAAGAGCCACTATGTCCATCTTCTGTGAAGGACATTCTGTGACAAATAAGTATTTGTGTGTAAGCAATTTTGCTGTCCAACATGAACCTATCCTGCCTGTCTTTTGCACATTTTCACTCTCCTATTTATTGCACACTGTCTCTTATGGTCTTGTCTATGTATTATATTTGTGTCTGTTTGTTGGATGTCTGAAGCACTGCTACTTGTAATTTAATTTCTTTATGATATTAAGAATACAGTACGTTACATACATTTTGAACAAACTGACACTGCAAGAATTGCACCATAGGGATAGCCCTCTCAGAGAGCTGACAGTGGGGGGCTATTCAAACAGAGTTGGAATGACGCATTAGGTGGCTAAGAGATGACAAACTGAATTGCTTTTATGGAGGACTGGCTTGACAACACAGTATATTTTCATCATGAGCAGAAGTGTTTCGTTTTCTAACTAAAGTTGCAAAGAAAATGTTGCGGTCCATTTAAGAAACACAAGAGACCAACAAAATGTATGAAATTGTTGGGAAAACTGTCACACTAATTTATGTGGTGAAATGCATAATACGCATAATACTTCAATGGCTAATTTATCTGAACGTGGGGAAAAAAATACCACCCCAATTCACTGAGATTACATAATACGTTTAAACCAGCATTTCCCAAACTCGGTCCAAGGGGACCGTTTTGGTTTTGGCTCAAACACTCCACAGACGATTCAAGTTCATCAAAGCTTGATGATAAGTTGATTATTTGAATCAAATACCAAAACGTGCCCCCTTTGGGTTCCCGGGGACTAAGTTTGGGAAGCCCTGGTATAAACAATACTCCAAGCTTCATGCTACTTGTCAAACATAGAGAACTGATACAGTACACGGGCCGTTGGGGTGGGCTTGGGGTGGGATTTGGAGGGTCTGTGGGTGGCTTCTGACCATTTATTTGGATCATTGTTAAGAAGAGGTTTTGTCCAAATTGGATATTTATTGAATATTACATGAACCCTGTAAATTGCCAAATTGGGTGCAATCGTTATTTTCTAGGAGTTCAAATGATCTTTCAGCTAAATAATGCTCCAGGAATGCTAATCTTAGCTGTTTCTAAATACAGAAACCGTTTCAGAAAAAGCTGAGATGGTGGGGGTGTCAAAATCCTCTTTCTTGTGCCATTTGAGTTGGAACTATTCTGAGTTTTCATAGTACACTATCATTTGACTCCAGGTATTGTAGGGATCTGACAATCTGTGCAGAATCTGTGTATCTGGAAAAGTTCTTCTAAAGCTGAATGTTTTTTGGCATTCGAAACCCATTTGATTCTCAGTATTTGGTTTCTGATCAATCGAGGAGCACATGTACGCGGCACAATAGCTGATAGATTCAACTAGGCCAAGACATGATTAAAACAAGTGGTTACTATTGCTGTGTAACTTTGTATTGAGAATTTAACCAAATGATTGCATTTCAAACGACTACCAAGAATGTACCCCGAGGTTTGGAATCCATTTTGATCATAACAAACGCCCAGGTAAGTCCTTGTTTCTCCATTCCATTTCCCATTCTTTTCTCCCAAGGACAAGATACATATTGAAATGCATTTGTTTGAATGCTTAAGGTTAATTGCGTGCCCTTCTCTGTGCACTTTAGTGTTTATTCATGCCATGCCTGTAAATGTGATTTTTCTTTTCTGTTTTGATTGCTATCAAAACAATACATTTCCAACCTAGAATATATTTGTTCTATTCTCACATATACAGAGCCTACAAAAGTATTCATAACAGTTGACGTTTGACAACCTTTTGTTATTACAGCCTGAATTCAAAAATGGATTTAAAAAGAAAAAATGATTCGTCATCTACACACAATACCCAATAATAACAAACTGAAAATGTCATTTGAAAAATGTTAGCCAATTTATTGAAAATGAAATACAGAAATATATCATTCACACCACTGAGTCAATAATTACAGCTGTGAGTCTTGCTGGGTACGTTAAGAACTTTGCACACCCGGAATCTACAATATTTACACATTATTATTTTTATAATGCTTCAACTCTGTCATGTTGGTTGTTGATCATTGCTAGACAGACATTTTATGTCTGCCTTAGATTTTCAAGTGATATTAAGTCAAAACTGTGCCTATGCCACTCAGGACAATGTAATGTCGTCGTGGTAAGCAACTCCAATTTACATTTGGCCTGTTTTAGGTTATTGTCCAGCTGAATGGTGAATTTGTCTCCCAGTGTCTTTTGGAAAGCAGACTGAACCAGGTTTTCCTCTAGGATTTTGCCTGTGCTTAGATCTATTCAATTTATTTTATTCCCCCCCAAAAACTCCCTAGTCCTTGCTAATGACAAGCATACTCATAACATGATGCAGCCTCCACCATGCTTGAAAATATGAAGAGTGGTCTCAGTGATAGTGTTGTGTTGGATTTAACCCAAACATAACGCTTTGTATTCAGGACACGTTTATTTCCTTCTCACATTTTTGCAGTTTTACTGTAGTGCCTTATTGCAAACAGGATGCATGTTTTGGAATATCTTTATTTAACCAGGTAGGCTATTATATACAGGCTTCCTTCTTTTTACCGTCAATTAGGTTAGTATTGTGGAGTAAGGTCAATGTTGTTGATCCATCCTCAGTTTTCTTCTATCACAGCCATTAAAATCTAAATGTTTTAAAGTCACCATTGGCCTCATGGTGAAATCCCTGAGCAGTTTCCTTTCTCTCCAGAAACTGAGTTAGAAAGGACGGCTGTAACTTTGTAGTGACTGGGTGTATTGATACAACATCCAAAGTGTAATTAATATCTTCACCATGTTCAAAGGGATATTCAATGTCTGTTTTTTTACCCATCTACCAATAGGTGCCCTTCTTCACAAGGCATTTGAAAACCTCCCTGGTCTTTGTGGTTGAATCTGTGTTCGAAATTCACTGCTCAGAGTCCATGGAACTTATTATGTGACTTGTTAAGCACATTTTTACTCCTGAACTTATTTAGGCTTGCCATAACAAAGGGGTTGAATACTTACTGACTGAAGACATTTCAGCTTTTAATTTTGAATTAATTTGTAAACATTTCTAAAAACATAATTCCACTTTGACATTATGCCGTATTGTGTGGATGCCAGTGACACAAAATCTCAATTGAATCAATTTTAAATTCAGGCTGTAAAATTATTATTTTGTTAATTCTGAAGGCACTGTCTATAATGATCCAACCAGGAATTAGTCTTGGCACCACATTGGTGTCACATGGTCAGGATAACCTCAGCGGCCCTAATGTGGATGTTTCATAAAGCTTCTGCAGTCAATAATACACATTCAACAACTGTGCTTTACTGACCATTATCACAGCATTTTACCAGGGTTTCTCAATTCATTCCTGAGGCACACACAAGGTGGGCACAGTTTTACCCTAGCCCAGTACTAACATCCCCTAATTCAACAATAAATAAATGTATCCCAAATCCAATGATGAGAGGAATCAGGTGTTTTAGTGCTGGGTTAGTACAAAAACGTGCAACCCTTTGTGGTCTTTTAGGAATTAATTGAGAAACACTTCCTTATACAGTGAACCCCCATCTAGAGAACAACCAGTCCATTTCCTATATATATACTTTTATTTCTCTTCAAGGTAGAAGTTCTAATCACAGGTCCCTGTCATCCGGTACATAACAATTAATTAATTCACCGCGGCTGTGGTCTGGGTAATTTGTTGTTAAGTTCAGCCGGGAGTTCCGACGAAAGAGACAGAAATGAAAGCATGCAGCCATTAAAGTGAAGCCGTATTGAGCCCTAATTTGTCATTTCTCCACCAAATGTGACCATTAGAAGAAATGGATAGCTATTTAATTGTCTGGCTGTAGCTATCCTTCACTGAGCCAGCTGACAGGAGTGTCAGTATTAGCTGAAGCCTTGTTGGATTTTCTCCTCTCCAGGTTATTTCAGTTTGACATAAAAATGGAATTCTTCAGGTTTGTCAAGCTCTCTCTATCTAACTCTTAGGATTATATTTAGAATTGTGTGAGTAGCATAATAGCCTGTCTAAGGACACCCGTTGAAGCAGTTTGTTAGCATGTTTGTTTTGTGGACATTTTTGGAGGTCCCTATTTTTCTAATGACTCCACTTGCCAATCAAATATTCAAATAATATAATATTCAAATGGAAACAGCAGGGAAGAACGTAATGTATAATCATGTATTATTTAAAGGGTGCATTATTGATGATCTTATATAACATCATATTGTATTATATAAAACCGCCCGTTTTAACCCACCCGGGGACCACAGATGTAAATATCACACCTTACATTTGTGTTGATGTGTAAATTGGCATGTTGGATCATTTGCAGTGTGTTCAAATAAGTAAGTCGTATGAATAAAACAAAAACGAAGTGAATGGCAAACGCATAGAATAACAAGTCTCATGTGTGGCGTTACAAGAACAAAACTATAAGGATATTGGATTATTATTATGTTAGTATTTTAAAAAGTGGAGACAAATCAATTGAGTAATTTCTACATTCATTTGAAGTAAAAATAAAAAATAAAAAAAAACATGTATTGAGTGATTTCTATATTAATGTAATTTTTTTTAGGTAATGAGTTTCAGGCCAGGTCTGTTAAACATGCACTCTATGCATCACTTTGCTTTTGAGCAAATATATTGAATATAATACCAAATTTGAATGTTCTACCAGGTAGAACTCATGTCTTTGTGAAGCTACGAATGCAATCATGACAAACCAGCATGCTCTTAATTATTAAAAAGCACATATTCTTTATTAGCCATAATAATTCTCGCTACCATACAGCCTCGCAGGGTGGTTCTCTCTCCAACACATTGAACCAATGAGCAGTTCATCATGTGGCCCGATCTAGACAAGGAAATAGTGGCTTGATTAATGGGGTCGATATGGCGCTAACGGGGGGTACTAAAACATGTCATGTTAATCATGGCAACCGCTTGTGGGAGAGATGGTGGAAATTATTTCATTACCATTCGAACAATTTAGCCGCACTGCGTAAAACGCCTCAAGCCCCGCAGCTATGCTGCAGACAGACCTCCCAATGCATGGATGCCACGAGAGAGAGAGAGAGAGAGAGAGAGAGAGAGAGAGAGAGAGAGAGAGAGAGAGAGAGAGAGAGAGAGAGAGAGAGAGAGAGAGAGAGAATTAATAAAATAATATCTGTCATCTCAGAGGTGTTTTCAGGGGAGATTGGAGGGGAAATGGCAAGAATAGTATTATGTTAAATTGTATATCCAACACAGAGTTGGGTCAAGGCCTGTTAACTATGCATGTTTTTGGGGAGTTCAAGGTGACAAGTGTGTGTGTGTGTGTGTGTGTGTGTGTGTGTGTGTGTGTGTGTGTGTGTGTGTGTGTGTGTGTGTGTGTGTGTGTGTGTGTGTGTGTGTGTGTGTGTGTGTGTGTGTGTGTGTGTGTGTGTGTGTGTGTGTGTGTGTGTGTGTGTGTGTGTGTGTGTGTGTGTGTGTGTGTGTGTGTGTGTGTGTGCATCTAGAGAGTTGATCAGGTGAGGTCATGGGTAATATACCCACATTGGAAAAATGTTTTTGTTCATAGGCCGCACCGCATAAATTGACCAAGCGCTGTTGTATTTGTCACAAGTAATTAATTTCTGTACCATAAAAATGTTAGCCGGCTTGATGGAATAGGTAGGTTCATTAACCCTCTAGCCCAGGCTTTCAGGGCACTTAACAATGTAATGGTAGTTGGCCCCTCAACCACCGTAAGCAGAATATGTGGCAGAATGAAACCGTTTCCTTTGAGATGACTGCTTCACCAGAGGAATAGGCACGGACAACAACAAAAATAAATGGGATTTTTTTTGTTGCCTACGATGGTCTTGGATTCTCTAAATACTTACCCTCTCTGCTACTACCCCTGCCCAGGCTGCCCAATGAGCACATCTGGAGACGTGTGAACACCCTCTTTTTCCTCTCCTCCCCCCAAACCTATGCCCTCCCCTTTTATAAAACAACTCAACGCCACTATTTCCTATCAGCCAGGTCACACATGATATAAGTCAGCATTCAATGTCCACCCATGTCTGAGGATGTTGGGAGATGATTTGGGAACTGGCCACTAGGTGCAACAGTGCTTTAAGTAGGCTTCGATTGCAACAAGGGTTGCAAATTCAAATCCAGTGATAGAAAGTTGTGTTTGATATTTTTAAGCCTATTCCAAACCGTAACACCTTACCTTAACCATTCTGAGTTCATCCCTAAGCTTTAGATTTTTAAGTGAAAGCCTGAACTGAACCCTAACCTTACAAATTCAGAGTTGATGCCTGAACTGAACCCCAACCTTACAAATTCAGAGTTGATGCCTAAACTTAACCATAAACACTTCGAAATTTGATGTTTGAGAAACATGGCGTCTGGCGTGTGACTGTGAGCCCTGGTAGTTCCCATAGCCTGTAATTGGATATAATATTTATTTTTTTACAGTTTACAGACGTAGGATGTTAATTTGAGCCAGTTTGCTACAGCGGGAATATAATCCTGCAACAACAGGAAATGTGAATTATAATGTGGATTATAATGAATGGAGATTTGTGTAGGGGTTGCTACATTTTTCGTAAGGGAAAATTAAGTCTGCAATTTCGAAGTGGAAATTACAAACTTCAGAAGAATTTTTAAACCTCAAATACAAGTTTAACATTTCTGCAACAGGATGTCAAATTACGATCCTTCATCTATATTTCAAATTTCATAGACTTTCATCTTCTAGGGAACAATGGCGCATTCCATCACACAGATAGATATGAGAAGCTCAGCCCTAGCGAATGTAAGCGAGAGAAGGAATGAAATAAATAAATGAATATCTGGGAGTGACCCTGAATGGTGATGATATGGGGGCTACTGCAGCGAGCCTCTCTCACTGGACGGGGTAATTGTCAGTCGCTGTTCCTCCAGCCCAGTAGCTCTAGACTTCCCCAGCTTTCAGGGACATTATTCACAAAGTGGATGTAGCTCTTAAAAAGAAAAGGCCTCTGGATGTCTTGCGCTGATTGACGTGTGTATGTGCGTAAGTGTGCAGCAGCCTGGGTACCATACCCTCCACTCCCCACGGTGTGCCGTGTGTGGCTCGATCCACTTTGAAGTGCAGCCAGGCTACGGCTAGCTCCATAAGGCAGACCTCAACGCCCTTTTCTCAAGAGCAATTAGTTACACAAAGGACATGAACTCCAGTCTCTTCACAAGTCATGGTGCAGCCCTAGGCACCTCCAGGGAGTGATTTGAATGCGTCTCCCGCTCCTAAGCTCTGCTGAAGGGCAGCACCGCCATCCCCTGTGATCTATGGTTACCCATGACAACAATTATTGTTGTGATTAACATCGCCAGATGTGTACAATTAGCACCTCAGTGACTAAGAGGAGATATTCCTAAATTGTGATTTGGCTGGCAGATCACTGCTTGTTGTTCAATCACACTGTTGTTGTTCAGTTGCCTGAGGTGCAGGACGTCAGGCGGTTTGCTTACAGCTAATCAACAATGTTATTAGTTTTCCTCAATATAGACTTCAATCATATTATTATTATTAATCAGGTTTTCTTGATGTTGACTACTCCTGCTGTAGTCATTCCGCTAGAATTCATTAAATGTTCATTCTCACCTTTATCAATTGCTTTACTTTGTGAAATCTTAGTTGTATAGTGCTGCACCAGTTACCTGTGGATTTCATTAGTAGAGATATTATTCACCCTACTCATTTTGTTATACCTGTTGTCAAGGGAACTAAGTGAATAGTCAAGTGAATAGGGGCAGCAGGGAGACTAACAGTTAAGACTGTTGGGCCAGTAACCAAAATATCGCTGGTTCGAATCCCCGAGCCAACTAGGTGAAATAATCTGTCGATGCGCTCTTGAGTAAGGCACTTAACCCTAATTCCTCTGGATAAGTTAAATAAAGGATGAATAAATACAGTTATTCCTTCTGACAGGCTGTTCATTTATTTCAGGGTTTTAGTCTTGTACTTTGACAGCATGGTTCATTGCATAATGTTGTCCAGCGATGAGTAATCTGCATAATCTGTCTGATGGTTTATCAGGAAAACAAAACATGAACTTTAAAACCACCTTCTTTGACTGTTTTGCACCAAAGCATCAGTAAGAAACACAAGTTGACTTCACTTGGCCTCAGGAAAATACAGAAAAAGATGAGTAAAACCAGTGGAAATAAAATCTGTCCAATGTATTTTTTATCTACAGTGTCAATAAAAAAATATTAATTAAAAAAACATCATTAGGATATTGTAGGGCAAAACACAAAAAATACCACCAAATTCTGTCTTTGATTTAGATCTTCTGAATGTTCGATTTTGAATGTTTCATGATGGAATGCGTAACTTTAATGAAATGTACATAAACTCAGCAAAAAAAGAAACGTCCTCTCACTGGCAACAGCGTTTATATTCAGCAAACTTAATATGTGTAAATATTTGTATGAACATAAGATTCAACAACAGACATGAACTGAACAAGTTCAACAGACACGCGACTAACAGAAATGGAATAATGTGTCCCTGAACAAAGGGGGGGGTCAAAATCAAAAGTAACAGTCAGTATCTGGTGTGGCCACCAGCTGCATTAAGTACTGCAGTGCATCTACTCCTCATGGGCTGCACCAGATTTGCCAGTTCTTGCTGTGAGATGTTATCCCACTCTTCCACCGAGGCACCTGAAGGTTCCCAGACATTTCTGGGGGGGAATGGATCTACTCCTCACCCTCCGATCCAACAGGTGCCAGACGTGCTCAATGGGATTGAGATCCGGGCTCTTCACTGGCCATGGCAGAACACTAACATTCCTGTCTTGCAGGAAATCACACACAGAACAAACAGTATGGCTGGTGGCATTGTCTTGCTGGAGGGTCATGTCAGGATGAGCCTGCAGGAAGGGTACCACATGAGGGAGGAGGATGTCTTCCCTGTAACGCACAGCGTTGAGATTGCCTGCAATGACAACAAGCTCAGTCCGATGATGCTGTGACACACCGCCCCAGACCATGACGGACCCTCCACCTCCAAATCGATCCTGCTCCAGAGTACAGGCCTCGGTGTAACGTTCATTCCTTCGACGATAAACGCGAAACTGACTAACACCGCTGGTGAGACAAATCCGCAACTTCTCAGTGAAGAGCACTTTTTGCCAGTCCTGTCTGGTCCAGCGACGGTGGGTTTGTGCCCATAGGCAACGTTGTTGCTGGTGATGTCTGGTGAGGACCTGCCTTACAACAGGCCTACAGGCCCTCAGTCCATCCTCTCTCAGCCTATTGTGGACAGTCTGAGCACTGATGGAGGGATTTTGTGTTCCTGGTATAACTCGGGCAGTAATTGTTGCCATCCTGTACCTGTCCTGCAGGTCAGATGTTTGGATGTACCGATCCTGTGCAGGTGTTGTTACATGTGGTCTGCCACAGCGAGGTCGCATACTGTGCAGCAGGGACCCTGGGTATTTTCCTTTAATGTTTTTTAGAGTCAGTAGAAAGGCCTCTTTAGTGTCCTAAGTTTTCATTATGTTGACCTTAATTGCCTAACGTCTGTAAGCTGTTAGTGTCTTAACGACCATTCCACAGGTGCATGTTCATTAATTGTGTATGCTTTATTTAACAAGCATGGTGTAATGGCGTTCTTCTGTCGAAAGAGAGTCGGACCAAAATGCGGCGTGGTGGTTACTCATGTTCTTTAATACAAATAATGACGATACATGAAATAACTTAAATTACAAAACAACAAACGGAACGCGAAAACCTATACAGCCTATCTAGTGAAAACAAACACAGAGACAGGAACAATCACCCACAAAACACACAGTGAAACCCAGGCTACCTAAATATGGTTCCCAATCAGAGACAACGAGAATCACCTGACTCTGATTGAGAACCGCCTCAGGCAGCCAAGCCTATGCTAGACACCCCTACTCAGCCGCAATCCCAATGCCTATAAAACCCCAATACGAAACACAACAAAATAAACCCATGTCACACCCTGGCCTGACCAAATAGATAAAGAAAACACAAAATACTAAGACCAAGGCGTGACACATGGGAAACAGTGTTTAAACCCTTTACAATGAAGATCTGTGAAGTTACGAAGTTACAGAATTTTACGAATTATCTTTGAAAGACAGGGTCCTGAAAAAGGGACATTTCTGTTGTTGTTGCTGAGTTTAGTTTGTTTTTAACAACCTGATCCTACATTTCAGAGTTGGAATTCGAGAAGATACAAACTACGTCCTACAATTTGACCACACAATTGTTCCACTTGCAAACAATATTATGCAGGCAGTTTCAAGTAGCACTTTGAGCCCTATGTCTGATTATTTTGTTCACAATGTTTCTAGCTGGGAGTAACCCATGTATTATTGCCACTTAAATATAGAGTCCTTAATTGAAATAATAAAAAAGTGTCCTCCCCTCCCCTGTTTTGATAAAAAGCTAAGGGATGGGGCTGGAGAAACGTAACCAGTCTTAAATTCATAGACAGAGCAATGGATGCAAGTACTGACCATTCATGATATCAAATGTATAATTTTAACCATGTTTTGAGGCTGTACATTCTTTGTTTACATTTATTTTCTTTCGAAACATTGAAATAAAACGCGCTTGGGGCGATACTTGTTAACATAAGCCAGCATTTAAAGTTTTAAAGGTTCTCACGCACAAAATGCGTATCAGCCAATGAAAAGCGTTGATTTACATGTCGTTGATTTGCATGTCACAGAGCGCTAAATTGTAGCTGGTTCCACCACATACTGTATCTCCCTCAATTACCTCTGCACATCAACTCGATACTGGGACCCTGTGAATATAGCCAAGTTATCGTTACTCATTGCGTATTCATTCCTCGTCTTATTTTAAAAATGTTTATGTTTCTATTATTTCAATTTTCTTCTCTCTGCATTGTTGGAAAGGGCCCCGTAAGTAGGCATTTTACTGTTAGTCTGTTGTTTACGAACCATGTGACAAATAACATTTGATTTGATTTGAGTGTGACCACTCTGGTGTTGGCAAATGCGCTCCAGCTCACAGATGCAGTGTGGGTATAGCCTTGAGGAGGAGATTATCATGGACCAAAAGAGCCAGATTATTTTTATTTGTCAAACGGCAGCCAAGCATGTCACCAGAATAAGACCCACAATATTTATTGGAATGGAGCATCAAGCGCATCACCTTGCACTTTCACCACCCTGTGAAGTTCATTATAAATGATTTCATCTGTAGCCTAATAAACTGCATGCTGTCCCGACTGAGATATAGTGGGAGGACGAGGAGGACCACACGACATGTCATTGCGTGACTTCAAATATACTTGAAGATTGATGTTTATTAAATCAATATTTGAGCATAAAAGCGTTTCCACGGACATTTCTCTAATTCATTTTAGAGACAAAAAAAGAACACACTTTGTCTCTTGTATTTTGTTGACATTTGGAAAGTTTCCATCAGGCCTGTAATTACATGTTTTATCCAACATGTACTTTATTCGCATAAAAAGGTTGGATGGAAATCTGTTTACCCCCCATTATGTATAACAATGTTCCTCAACTTCAGATCCTGGAGGGCAAGGAATCATGGAGGTTTCACCAAGTGACCCTTGAAGAAATTCAAAGGAGAATGAATACTTAGTTCTCCATTGTGATATGACTGCTCGGGGTCTTCAATGTTGCCATTCTTGAATGCTGTAACATACAAAGCCATACATGGTTGAATCGTTAACTAGCCAGCTTAAAGTTCCAATGAGATGAATGCTTTCCTTATCCTGAAACATGGCTATCCTGAAACATGGCTATGCTGAAACATGTGAATGACCACCCTTGAGCTGTAACATTGTTGGCAACATTATTCTCAGCAAAACAAACAATTATTTTATCTGTCAGTGATAACCTCAAGTGTCTGAATGTAGCACTCTGCTAGTGTTCAAGGAAGTTGGACTCCCAATCCATACCTATTTGGCACATTTCCACCTTTGGTCATCCAGTAAAATCAATACCAAGGCAGGCTGTGGAAGTGAGCATATACAGTAGCTTGATGGCAGGCATATCAAGACTGTCTGAATGGATCGAATTGTTTCGATTTTACTGTAAGTTTCAGTTATGATATTTGAGTATTTTTTATTGATATGCAGTATGAGGGAACTATCGTAGTGGAGTTGTTTTCGTTTTTAATCCAGACTTCCCTTCGCATACCATTGGGGGGCACCCGAGTGGCGCAGCGGTCTAAGGCACTGCATCTCAGTGCTAGCGGCGTCACTACAGACACCCTGGTTCAAATCCAGGCTGTACCACAACCGGCCTTGATTGGGAGTCTCATAGGGCGGCGCACAATTGGCCCAGCGTCGTCCGGGATTGGCCGGTGTAGGCCATCATTGTAAATAAGAATTTGTTCTGAACTGCCTTGCCTATTTAAATAAAGATTAAATAAAACAATTATAAATCTAATCTAATTGGTTAATCATACAACATTTACTCATGCACAACATAGTAATAAGCGGAGTGGAGTCTGGCTTCAAGGGTTCTCCAATAATACTGTACTTTCTTGGCACATTAGTGGATAACATCACCGAGAGTGAGGTAGGTGTGAGATTTGAACATACAGTATGAGTCGCTGAGACTTGGCCAGACTACTAGCCGTTCATCTTTCCTATCACTCAGTCTTCCCAGGGGATTCAGAGAGAGAGAGAGAGCAATGCCTCAGGAAGGAAGACCCAGTATGTGACCATTATCTGAGTCAGTAATGAATCACCTCAATGGCGGACTGTCAATGTTTGGCTCCTCCCCTTGAAATGTCATATTGAGGCGGGTATGGTGACTGTTGTTTTGCCAAAGTGGCTGTCACTTACTGTGCTGGCCACAGCTTTTTGTTTTTCACAACAGCAATGTTATTTGAACTATATTTCTAATCTGGACATACATAATCTAATCTAATAATTATATAATCTGTAGGTGGTAATGGTGGTAATGTAAAGCAAATGAAAAATAAGACATGTCATTTCATTATTAGTTTTATATTAGGATGTTATTGACACACATATTTGTATTTTCTGCACCCTGACACACATTACAGTCACACGCAAACGCACGCACGCACGCACGCACGCACACACACACACACACACAGACACACAGACACACACACACACACACACACACACACACACACACACACACACACACACACACACACACACACACACACACACACACACACACACACACACCCTGTATTAGTCTACCTATCATCGGTGCAGACCTACACTCTTACTCTGTAGATGGCTGGACAAACAACAATACTGTTGATATGGTAAGGAACCACTTGGATAGATACTGCCTGGCAATTGAGGGGAAAGGGATTCGATTCATCTGCTTAAAAAAAAGGCTAACTATTCTGTGCTATGGATGGGTTGTGTACTGTGATTTCTTGGCCGGGCATACCATTACATAATTCTGTTGCCTGAAAATATCCTAGAGCTTTAAGGAGAGAAAATAATCTCGTAGATTTAAATCAGTGCTAATCCTCATCCTAGCTCTCGCATCATTCCAAATGACGGTTCTGCTATCTTCATTATAGAAATCGTCATAGAAATGAGTCTCTGCAAATGGAGGGACTTATACTGGGTCGTGTTCATTCGAACACATTTTGCAACAGAACATGAAGTTTCTCATTCGACAAGTCCAGGTAGTCCCTCCCTTTTTTTAAATCACTTTTCTTCCATTTGGTGCCTAATAAACATGTATTGCTCAGCCTAATGTCAGAGTTTGTTATGGTTCTTGTCACAACTGAATCAAGGACAGTAAGTGACCGGACAGCATCTAAACTAGACAGCTGTAAACTAAGTATTCTTCCCTAATGTGATTCCCTGTGTCTAATTGCGTTTCAATGGAAAGTGTAATGAATTCAAATGAGTAAATGAGACGCTGTTGAATTACATAAGCAAGGAAAGGAGTAGCGTTTTCGCCAATGTCCAAGAAAACGGGAGCGCCACACATGAAAACAGTTGAAATAACAATGGAATATGTTGGTGTGGAAGGCTACCTTGGAACTTGATCACCAGTCTGCCCTACCAAGCAAAAAGGCAATGCTGATCATAGCGTGGAACTGAGAAAAAGTGTTTTTATTTACCTTGGTTTCACAGCAACTTTATGCAGTTAATGCTAACATGACCCCCATTTTCTTCAAAACACAATAGAGGGAGGATCCTTGTCCACATTATTAAGCATGTATTTAATTGAGCAAAAATGACATTAACACATTTTTGACCAAATGAGCAGTTACTGCCTGTTTGCTTGGTAGGGCAGCAGTGACTAATGAATGTTTAGTATGTCTGCCTTAACTATTAATTCAGTGTTAGCCTATTAGCATAACATCATATGAGCTTGAGATCCACTACTAATGACAAAACAAGTATGTGGATGATTACATACATTTCTAAATACTTATATGTTACTCATACAGTATAAGTACACATATTGCTATATCATACCACTTCAAGCTGCTCACCAAAGGAAAAGAAGTAGGAATGATTTCATGTTAATGCCCAAAGGATTCATTCTTCTTCTATTGGCTCAGCTTGGCATTAAACAGCTATGATTTATACGTGTATCCGGCAGACTGGACCTAGTTCAAGGGCATCAAATCGAAGAGAAGGGAGCTTCACCTTTCTCAAACCATACCTGAGAGGTGGACTAGCTGGCTCTGCTGTCTAAACATCCCAGAAAATCACCAGGCTTCTTCTCTGTTTCGCAGTAGTGTGATATGAGGCAGGATTTAGAGTTTGGGTTCGAATTTATTAATCCTGTTGACACCGATTCATTGGGAATCTGACTCAGATAAGCCTCCACCTCTGAAGAGCATGACGAGTGAAAGAATAAAACCTAATCTAACTAACTATTAGATTGTAACATGCTAATGTGACACTCCATTAGCCATTACAGGATAGGTATTGTTTGAACATTTTTAGAAGATACATTTTTCGCCTAGTTAAGGTTGGTCTAAAAATGTCCGTGCTACGCCAAACAGTACCTATCCTGTAATGGCTAATGGAGCATGCACCCAACATTTTTCGATTGAGTGCTAATGGCCAAGTATATTATTTTGTAGCCTCCAAATGGACTACATTGAGTGCCATTTCAGTCTCACTGGGCATGATGCCTCATGCCTCTGTCACTATACATTCATATACAAACCAATGACTCACTGCAATTTGAAGTCATTAGACAGATTACTCTAATGCAATCAGCTATCGTCCTGCATTTCAACACATTTTGCCATGGTGCTAAGAGAAAATGTTGCTGTTTTAAAGCTAATTTCTAGTAAGTCAACACTTTTTTTACCCCATTACATCTCCAGCTTACTGGACACCCTAGACCCACTTCAATTTGCATACCGTCCCAATAGATCCACAGATGATGCAATAACCATTGCATTACACAGTGCCCTATCCTATCTGGACAAGAGGAATGCCTACGTAAGAATGCTGTTCATTGACTATAGCTCAGCCTTCAACAGCATAGTACCCTCCAAGCTCATCATTAAGCTCGGGGTCTGAACTCAGCCCTGTGCAACTTGGTCCTGGACTACCTGACTGGCCGCGCCCAGGTGGTTAAGGTAGGAAACAACACCTCCACTATGCTGATCCTCAACATAGGGGACCCACAAGGGTGCATGCTCAGACCCCTCCCTTACTCCCTGTTCACCCATGACTGCATGGCCACACACACCTCCAACTCAATCATCAAGTTTGCAGATGACACTACTAGTAGGCCTGATTACCAACAATGATGAGACAGCCTACAGGGAGGAGGTGAGGGCCCTGGCGGAGTGGTGCCAGGAAAATAACTTCAGGAGTCAACAGAGAGAGCACGCTCCTATTCACATCGATGGGACTGCAGTGGAGAAGGTGAAAAGCTTCTAGTTCCTCAGCGTACACAACACTGACAATCTAAAATAGTCCACCCACACAGACAGTGTGGTGAAGGCGTCACAGCAGAGCCTCTTCAACCTCAGGAGGCTGAGGAAATTAGTCTTGGCCCCTAAGACCATCACAAACTTTTACAGATGTACAATTGAGAGCATCCTGTCAGGCTGTATCACTGCCTGGTACAGCAACTGCACCACCTGCAATCGCAGGGCTCTCTAGAGGGTAGAGCGGTCTGCCCAACACATCGCCAGGAGCACACTGCCTGCGCTCCAGGACATCTACAGCACCTGACGTCACAGGAAGGCCATAAAGATCATCAAGGACATCAACCACCCGAGCCACAGCCTGTTCAGCCCTCTATCATCCAGAAGGCGAGGTCAGTACAGGTGCATCAAAGCTCGAACCAAGAGACTGAAAAACAGCTTCTATCTCAAGGCCATCAGACTGTTAAATAGCCATCACTAGCTGGCTACCACCTGGTTACACAACCCTGCACCTTAGAGGCTGCTGCCCCATATACATATACATGGAATCACTGGTCACTTTAAATGGAACACTAGTCACTTCAATAATGTTTACATACTGTTTTACTCATTTCATACACAAATACTGTGTTCTACTGTATTTTAGTCAATGCCACTCAGACATTGCTCATCCTAACAGTTATACATTTCTTAACTCCATTATTTTAATTTTAAATGTGTGTGTATTGTTAGATACTACTGCACTGTTGGAACTAGGAACACAAGTATTTTCTACACCCGCAATAACATCTCCTAAATACTGTATGTGACCCAAGAATTTGATTTGATTCAATGTTTTTGCCATGGGGCAGGTAATGTTTTATAGCTCAACACATGCTTTTGTTCAAATTTTGCCATGAGGCTGAGAGAAAACATAGCAATTTTAAAGCTAATTTCCTGCAATTCACATTTTGTTATGCTACATGTCAACCGGTGGAAGACCCCCGGGGGACTCATGTGCGTTCTAGCCTTGATAACAGTAGTTGATCCAGATATGTTAGTGCTTGGCTAAAACAAAAATGTGCAGCCCTTGAATGTCTTGAGAAAAATGACTATTTTAGGTAGAATATCATTCCCCACAAAAAACACTATAACCTAATACACAGACTATCATTAGCACAATATTGACAACATCCTCTCTCCAGAGCATTCGATAGTCCGAATGATTAAGTAAACAAACCAATATTAAGGAGTTATATTTTCTAGCTTCCTCAGGATGCATCCAGACAACACTGATATGCGACATAGCTGGATGCCAAAGCAGAAAACTAGGTTATATTTTTTTGTTGGCAGTTCATGAAAGAAATTCCACAAAGCAAATCCACAATAATTTAATTACCTTTAAGGTGGTCTATGGGGAGGGCCATTTAATTGAAAATGATAGAGTGTAAATACTAAAGAAGGTGGCATAAATGGCCATTAAAGGGATAGCTCACCCAAATGACACATTGGTTTTCTTACCCTGTAAGCAGTCTATGTACAAACTTAGTGGGACATGGCATAACTATATAAAAAATGATAGACTAGACAGATGATAAACCAGATAGACGAATAGACGAGATGATACGATAGCAGCAGAGGACTTGATTTAATACAGTCACAGATCATCCCACTGGGGTTTGTACAGTACATGTACATCTTAATACAGGTTAATGGAGACAGAGTTCTGCCAATAGACAGACAAAAGGCCCTGAATCGCAGAATCTGACTGGATTTGCTTGAAAAGGTTGAAAACATCAGATTCAATTTCCTTCTAAATGGATGGAGGGCACACGTAATGTTCTTGATGTGAAGATAGGATGTTATTTTGTAAATGAGGATCCTGAACTAGAAGTCATCGGATCTACTTTGTCCTCTGATATCTATGTTTTGCGAGGTTACCTTTCCGAGAGATGTTGATCCCCCCGTCCATTGTCGATTTGTTGCATTGAATTAGTACCGTGACAGACCATTTTGGTTCAGCCATGTATGAAGTCACAGGAATGGGGTGTTGTCAAAGGCTCAAAAACTTGTCTTGGTTAGTATAGTCTGGAATGAGAAGAGCACGTCCATCCTGGAAATCGTTTCTAAATGAATACAAGGCATGTTGAATTGAAAAAAAAATGGCTCCCTGTGAACTTCAGTGCTATCTATTGAGTTTAAAGAGGCGAAAGACCTCTGACTGCGAACCATACCTCATGTGTACACTTTCAGACAACGCCGGCGGAGGGATGACACCAATAATGTCGAGAAGAGCAAAAGGAATTGCACTGCAATGATGGAGAGTCCATGGAGTTTTCATAGCCTAGGTAAGGTGAACCAATACACCCCGGATCCCTATTAAATCAAACTCAGAAACAGGCTTTCAATGATAAACTAAAACATCTATTCTCCCGCACTGCACAAATGCATGTTTGGATCCACATACTGTACTCAACAAGACGTGCATATTGTGAAACAAACTAAACAGGTTATGTTTCCTGAAAGCCTCGTAGCTAAATTGGTACTTTATTTCTCTTTGACAACCCAGACACAAGAGAGTAACAATTGTAAAATCATTGTTTGAAGGCCCGTACTCTGTGCGTGAACACACTAAATTCTTCAAATGAAGCACTTTGGTGTTCTATGGGTCGGGTGGTTCTGTGTCTTTAAGATAAATAAAGTACTGCGATAGATAAAAAGCTTTGATCTGACTTGTGTTATATAAAGGCTTTTATCTATTATATTAGGGTTACAGTATTTTTTTCTCTCACTTGTATGACATGCACTGAGTACATAAACATTAGGAACACCTGCTCTTTCCATGACATTCAGTAGACTGACCAGGTGAAAGCTATGATCCCTTATTGATGCCACCGGTTATATCCACTTCAATCAGTGTAGTGGAAGGGGAGGAAACAGGTTAAAAATAATCATTGTTAAGCCTCGAGACATGGATTGTGCATGTGTGCCATTCAGACAAAATATGAAGTGCCTTTGAACCAGGTAAGGCAAAGCAATGTTCAAAAGTCTGATGATTACAACTATTATTTGAACCACTTAAGACTAATGATACTAAAGGTTCTAGTATTCAGTATAATTCACATATTCAGTATAATTCAGTAGTGCAGCATGGGTAAAATCAATGGGGATGTCAAGCCAGGGGGGAAAAGCCATTTTTACAACATATGCGTCACTGGCGTGCATTCCAAGGGAAACCAGGCTTTCCCAAAAAATTGTATCAATAAAAAATTATTTCCCACTTGTAACGTCGTTCTTCGTTTGTCGAAAGAGAGTCGGACCGAAATGCAGCGTGGTGGTTACTCATGACTTTAATGGAAAAAGTGACACATGAAATAACTATACAAAATACAAAACAACAAACGGAACGTGAAACCTAATTACAGCCTATCTGGTGAAACTACACAGAGACAGGAACAATCACCCACGAAATACACAGTGAAACCCCGGCTACCTATGTACGGTTCCCAATCAGAGACAACGAGAATCACCTGACTCTGATTGAGAACCGCCTCAGGCAGCCAAGCCTATACAACACCCCTACTCTGCCGCGATCCCAA
Source organism: Oncorhynchus gorbuscha (assembly GCF_021184085.1). Taxonomy (NCBI): domain Eukaryota; kingdom Metazoa; phylum Chordata; class Actinopteri; order Salmoniformes; family Salmonidae; genus Oncorhynchus; species Oncorhynchus gorbuscha. The sequence continues at coordinate 22,382,095 of NC_060193.1, forward strand.
ATACTACAAACCCCAATACGAAAATACAATGACCCCATGTCACACCCTGGCCTGAACAAATAAAGAAAACACAAAATACTGAGACCAAGGCGTGACACCACTCTGTATTTCATAATTGTCCTTCAATTCGCAAGTGGCTGAATGTATCTCACTGGGGGAAAAAAACATCAGTGAGCGAAACAGTGTCTCTATGTCTCAGTAGGTGATCAAAAAGACATGGTTGCCGCCCATAGGGTTGAATTCAATAGCAAGGGAATTATCCACCAGTGGCAATAGCTAGTCACTGGAGGACAACGACACAACGAGCTGCAAATGCTCGCTGGCTTCCCTTGCTATTGAATTCAATCTTCTGGGCGGCAACAATGTCATGTTCTTTTTGACCAGACAGCATCATATGGATGGGTACACTGGTGCTGTTTCGCTCTCTGTGATGCTTTCACTGATGAGATGGAGTACATTCAGCCACTGTGATGCTTTCACTGAGGAGATGGAGTACATTCAGCCACTGTGATGCTTTCACTGAGGAGATAAGAGTACATTCAGCCACTGTGATGCTTTCACTGAGGAGATAAGAGTACATTCAGCCACTGGCGAATTGAAGGATCATTATGAAACACAGAGGTGAAATATCAACTATTTTATTATTATTATGATTATTATTAGTATGTCTTTTTTATTTATTCAGGAAGTCTGGATTCCCTTTGCAGCCATGAATGCACTGGTATAACTGCTGTTACAATTGACATTTGCTCAAGTTGATACGTCGTGAATAAAATCAACTATATTACAAACGGGTCTTTCCTTCCCCCCCTCGCCCTTCTCCATGACAGTTAAATGTCCTGAACAAGGCTTTCATTTGGACCATACTCTATCTATGTAGCATTTAGATCTTGCAAGGTCCCCGACGGTGCATGGAAGAAAGGGCCATCCTGCTACGTAGATATTATTCTGCAATGTAATTCTTATATGATCCCGTTACCTCTGCAGTCCTTGTACTAGGCACAAGAGCAGGGATGGGTAACTGGTGGCCCTTTTGTAGGCCCGTGGCCCAATAAAAAAAATACAGATATTTCGATTTTGGGGTGGGGAACTCAGTCAGGCAGGGTCTCAACTTCTTCTTGAGAGTTACAATAATATAATTCACAAGGTGCAATTTTGAAATTTGGTTGTGCATCAGCAGTCACTTAGCCTATGTCAGAAAAAGTTTTTTTTGATTGGTAAATTTAATCTAGCGGCCAGCTATCTGAACTTGTAGTAAGCATGGTCAAATTACAGACTGGGGTGGGGTCCATTGATCATCAGTTATCGTATTTAAAACGGCCAACATTTTGCCTCGATTCTATGGCAAAATGTGTAGGGGGGAGGACCAGTGAGCAGCTTGTATTGACTGCTTGCCTGGAGAGGAGAGCAGGTACACAAACACTTAACCGTGTACATTACAAAAACCATCTACACTACACCTATATCACTGAAGCAGTCAATGCCGAAGCCAGCTTGCCACCCTGCTAATAGCAGTCTTGTTGTATAAACTGCTTTAAATTGCTATTCTGTTGACAGCTGCTGCCACTGGATGGCTCTGTGGAGAGGACATGGAACATAAGAGGACTATTACAGGGTGGTTTTCAGAATTGTTACTCTGTGATGTTATAATAAAGCTTATTGTCAGTGTTCAGATGCCTAGTTATCAAATAGTGTTGAGTGCCTCCTACAGACATTGATTGTAGAGTGTTATATAAAAGGTGAACGAATGAAGAGTTTCCTTCCAAAATGCTATATATCCACTTTCAGAAATGTTGGTAAATTAGCTTTTATTGAATCTATGAAAGAGATTGGTGTGTTTTTTCACTATCTAACCATTGGATGGAGTTTTTCAATGACAGAGATGTATTTGTTTAAAATATATTAATTGATGGTTTAATTTCAGAGAAAAAGCGATCTATCCACCTCACTCAGAGAAATATGTAGTACTGCTCGGTTGTACAGTCAAAATTTAAATAACTGCATATTTTATCAATAAATGCATAAATGATACATTTGTAACATCAATATGATTTTTACATGTAAAACACTTACATTTGACATTTTAGTCATATCAGATGCTCTCATCCAGAGGGACAACCACATATCACAGTAAAATATATAGGATACAAACATTCCATTCCTGCCAAACAATGGACATATGGTGTTTTGTAAAATACATTTTCACACTCATCAAAATTCTATTAATAAAAAAATCTGAGAACAGTAATATTTTACACACACATGAAGGTATCCATAAGCAATCATTTATGATGAAAAAACACATGAATAATTGGTGGATATAGCATTTTGGAAATGAACTCTTCAAATATCCCTTTTTATTCAATATCAAAAGCAAAACAGGTGTGTAGCAATACGGAGACTAAAATACTCAAAGTCGTCCATTGATCAAATAGTTAGAAATTATCAAATGATCATAAATGCAGAGGGCAGTTCATCTTCCTGAATAAACCGTTGTGGGACAAATTCTATTAAATGTATTTATAAAGCCCTTTTTACATCAGCAGATGTCACAAAGTGCTTATACAGAAACTCAGCCTAAAACCCCAAACAGCAAGCAATGCAGATGTAGAAGCACGGTGGCTAGGAAAAACTCCCTAGAAAGGCAGGAACCTAGGAAGAAACCTAGATAGGAACCAGGGTATGTGGGGTGGCCAGTCCTCTTCTGGCTGTGCTGGGTGGAGATTATAAGAGAACATGGCCCATGGCCATTAAGGCCAGATTGTCCTTCAAGATGTTCAAACATTCATAGATGACCAGCAGGGTCAGATAATCACAGAGGTTGTTGAGGGTGCAACAGGTCAGCACCTCGAGAGACACTGTGGCACCGTCCGACGACACCCCTGGACAGGGCCAACCAGGCAGCATATAGCCCCCACATCACTAGAGGGATATCAATAGACCACCAACGTATTACCTACCCAGAGACAAGGCTGAGTATAGCCCACAAATATCTCCTCCCCCGCACGAGCCGAGGGGGCGCAAGACTGGACAGAAAGATCACGTTAGTGACTCAACACACTCAAATCGAGTATAGCACAAAAAAAGCCTGCCATGATGTGACACACCCCTCCTTGGGATGGCATGGAAGAGCTCTAGTAAGCCAGGGACTCAGCCCCCACAACAGGGTCAGAGGCAGAGAATCCCATTGGAGAGAGGGGACCGTCCAGGCAGAGACAGCTAGAGCGGATCCTCATTCCAGTGCCTTGGCGTTCACCTTCGCACCCCTGGGCCAGACTACACTCAATCATAGGACCTACTGAAGAGATGAGTCTTCAATAAAGGCTTAAAGGTCGAGACCGAGTCTGTGTCTCGCACATGGATGGGCACACCATTCCATAAAAATTGAGCTCTATAGGAGAAAGCCCTGCCTCTAGCTGTTTGCTTAGAAATTCTAGTGACAATAAGGAGGCCTGGTTCTTGTGAACATAGCGTACGTGAAGGTATGTATGGCAGGACCAAATCAGAGAGATAGGTAGGAGCAAGCCTATGTAACGCTTTTCAGGTTAGCAATTAAAACCTTGAAATCACCCCTATCCTTAACAGGAAGCCAGTGTAGAGGCTAGCACTGGAGTAATATTATCAAATTAGCTGGTTCTAGTCAAGATTCTAGGAGCAACATTTAGCACTAACTGAAGTTTATTTAGTTTTTTATCGAGGAAGCCAGATAGTAGAGCATTTCGTTAGTATAATCTAGAAGTGACAAAAGCATGTATGAGCTTTTCTGCATCATTTATGGACAAAATGTTTCTGATTTTTGCAATGCTATGCAGATGGAAAAATTATTCTTTGAAATATTCTTGATATGTTTGTCAAAAGAGAGATCAGGGTCCAGAGTAACGCCTTGGTTATATTTGAGATGACTGTACAACCATCAAGATGAATTGTCAGATCTAACAGAAGATCTCTTTGTTTCTTGGGACCTAGAACTAGCATCTCTGTTTTGTCCGAGTTTAAAAGTAAAACATTTGCCGCCATCTATTCCTTATGTCTAAAACACAGGCTTCCAGGGTAGGCAATTTTGGGGCTTCACCATGTTTCATCAGAATGTACAGCTGTGTGTCGTCCACATAGCATTGAAAATTGATATTGTGTTTCCGAATGACATCACCAAGAGGTAGAATATAGAGTGAAAACAATAGTGGTCTAAAAACGGAACCTTGAGGAACACCAACACTGACAATTGATTTGGCAGAGGTCAAACCATCCACATAGATTAACTGATATATTTCCGACAGATAAGATCTTACCCAGGAAAGAATTTGTCCGTGTAGACCAATTAGGGTTTACAATCTCTCCAAAAGTATGTGGTGATTGATGGTGTCAAAGGCAGCACTAAGGTCAAGGAGTATGAGGACAGATGCAGAGCCCTGGTCTGACACCATTAAAAGGCAATTGACCAACTTCACGAGTGCAGTCTCAGTACTATGGGGTCTAAAACCAGACTGAAGTGTTTCGTATACATTATTTGTCTTCAGGAAGTTCTTTCAGTTGGAATAGGGTACAGTAGGCAGCTGGAAGGTTTAGAAGCCATGATTATTTGTATCATTGTGTCAAGAGATATAGTACTAAAACACTTGAGTGTCTCAATTGATCCTAGGTCCTGGCAGTTCTGAGCAGACTCAGGACAACTGAGATTTGGAGAAATACGCAGATTTAAAGAGGAGTCTATAATTTGCTTTCTACTAATCATGATCTTTTCGTCAAAGAAGTTCGAACAATTCATCACTGCTGAAGTAAAGGCCATCCTCTTGGAGAATGCTGCTGTTTAGTCAGCAACAGATTAAAAATAAACGTTGGATTGTTCTTATTCTCATCAATTAGGTTGGAAAAGTAGGCTGATCGAGCAGCAGTGAGGGATCTTCAAAATTGCACGGTACTGTGTTTCCAAGCAAGTCGGAAGACTTCCAGTTTGGTGGATCACTATTTCCATTCCAATTTTCTGGAAGCTTGCTTCAGGGCTCGGGTATTTTCTGTATACCAGGGAGCTCATTTCTTGTGACAAATGTTTTTAGTTTTAAGGGGTGCAACTACATTTAGGGTATTACGCAAAGTTACATTTAGATCCTCAGGTGGTGAACTGATTTTTGTACTCCAACATCTCTGGGTAGGTGGAGGGAGTCTGGAAGGGCATCTAGGAATCTTTGGGTCTTTATAGCTCGGCTTTTGATGATCCTTGGTTGGGGTCTGAGCAGATTATTTGTTGCGATTGCAAACGTAATAAGATCGTGGTCCGATAGTCCAGGATTATGAGGAAAAACATTACCTCCACAATATTTAATCCACTGGACAAAACTAGGTCCAGAGTATGACCGTGGCAATGCATACGTCCCGAAACATGTTGGACAAAACCCACTGAGTTGATGATGACTCCAAAAATCTTTTGGAGTGGGTCTGTGGACATTTCCATGTAAATATTGAAGTCACCAACATTTTGAATATTATCTGCCATGACTACAAGGTCCAATAGGAATTCAGGGGACTCAGTGAGGAACGCTTTATATGGCCCAAGAGGCTTGTAAAACAGTAGCTATAAAAACTGCATGACTATAAACTCAAATTTAAAAAATGCTGTCATTTTTTCATGATAATTGTTTTCTGTCATGAATGTTCGCAACATCTCCGCCTAACCAGGAGCAGAGGCCTCATTTAACACAGTAAATTCATCAGGCTTGAGCCATTTTTCAGTCAGGCCAACTACATCAAGGTTATGATCAGTGGTTAGTTCATTGACAATGACTGCCTTGGAAGTAAGTGACCTAACTATATGTAGTCCTATTTTGAGGTGTGAGATATTATCAACATTTCTTTCAATTATGACAGGAATGGAGGAGGTAATTGCTGCTGAAGTACACTTTGACTGCTTTCTGAGTCATTCAGCTGGAATGAATGTCTCCCAGATTATATTTTGATGCACAAGTAGGAGAACCAGGGAAGTGACAGACAAACAGATGATCAATCTGCTGTTGTTTTCCAAGACAAAATCAGGAACCATTACAATATCTATTATAGATTGATGCAAAGTGCATATTGCTGATTGAGTATATACATTCATTTGAAATAAATATATTGATTGAAGTTGAACCCCCAGAGAGAGATATTTGAGGAAAAAAACTTCAGAGAACAGATTGCCCTGAATCTAGAAATGTAATTATTTCAGGGAGTGTCAAATACATGTATATACTCAATTCATCCATATGCACTTTGTATCGATCTAAAATAGATATCGTAATGCTTGTTGATTACACTGTCAGGCATCAAATATTCATATTTTACACTTGATTGACACTTTACGACAGGTAAAGCTCTTTACGTGTGTAAAAGTCAATGCACAAAATGACAATTTGTTGTTGGATAAAATTATGTATGCATAATTAATCGGATCATTTACAAAATGTACCAGTCATTCATTTAAAAAAATAATGTTGATTCATATATCATATAAAGTACGTGTGAACAATGCAGCAAAAAGTCAAGCCAGAATGTGCCATAAACAATCAGCAACTCAGTGTTCATAGTGTTGCATGCGCTTACATTTGACACATTTGCATTACCTCAAGGTGCAATACCACCACACAGAAATGTGTGTCAGTGGCAGCACACAAGCATGAGGGGCATCAATTCATTTCACTGTTTGTGTCTTAACCTTAGTTCTACTTTCTCCCAAGTCGAAGAGACAATACTGGCTTCATATTTATTGGAGACATGGCCTGCATCTCTTTCACAGAGAGCTGTTATTGAACAGATCCTGGTTGTCAGGGAGGGCCAAAACCCTCTCCTGTGCACCAGCTAACTGACACTGTGAGGTGATTACTGATGAGGTGCAAGAAGTGTGTCCCTTTGTGCCTGGATGTGTGGTGCTTCAACGGGTAGTCGGGTACAAACCCAGTGGCTTTTCAGTCGAACAGAATTCAAAAGAAATCGCTTGCTTTTCTAGCCTATGCCATTATGTGTCAAAATTCCCCCTTTCTTTTCAGTGTGCAAGGACCAAGACTGTCACAGTAAAGCCTAGCTTTTAGATCAATAGGAAAATGCTACAAAGTGTGCTTTTCAGACAGTCACTATGAATGTTGCAGTGTATCCTTAAGAATCCCATTTGAACTTCCAACTAGTGGCACTTTCCTGACCTTATTCCTAAAAAGTATGTGTCCATTCGTTAATTAGGCATATCTTGTTGACAGGCTGCATAATGCATGTGTAGGAATCAGACAGTGGACAAGCTGTCGAGTTACAGCTGTGATTGCCTCTGTTTTTGGTTTATATTTGAGGTTATATACATTTAATTTCACCACATTATCACATCTAGTCACAGAGGCCAAGCATAAGTAATTGCATAATATATTTTTTTAACATTTATAAATAAATAAGTAAGAAGCTACTGAGTGGGAACTGGATATTATGTTAAAACAAATTAGAAACTAGGAGGTTCGAACCCTGAATGGTGATTGTCTGACAGCCTCGGTATATCAGACTGTCGACCACTGGTTTGACAAAACGTTTTTTTTACTGATCGAATTACGTTGATAACCAGTTTATAACAGCAATAAGGCAACTCCGTGGTATATTGGCCATATACCACACCGCCTCGGGCCGTATTGCTTAAATATACACCTCTTTGTATAAACACAGTTTCGACCTAATGAATTGGTGCTGCTCCTTAAAAAACGGAATATCTACATTTTTAACATCCATATAACTTCAAGGACCCACTCATATCTTTGACTACTCTCTGTTGGCTTGAAGAACACCTTGATATTGATATGTGTGATGATTGGTATTATGTAAAGTAACAGAGCTTTGTCTAGCTTTTTCACATTTTTGGCGTGCTGCATGTTTTTTTCATTTGCATTTCCACATAGCTGGAGTAATGATTTGAGGAAACAAGAGAGATGGAAAGAGAAAGAATGATACATGTTCTTCTATATGTCAAGGGTCCGAATAGCACGACCTGTCTCAAGTTGACCAGGCTACATAACCTTACAGAAAACATATTCACCTATACCTAATGTGCAGTGGAGAGCAAGGTAGTTGGTCAAAATGACAGAAAGAGTAGGCTTTCCCATTTTCTTTCTTTCTTCCTTCCTCTACATGCAAGCCTACGGTCTCATATCTGACACAATCCAAGATCCTTTCCACATTCATTAATAATGAATAATTCACACCACAGCCTAATAAGTCTATTCATTGATACATTTTCAACATTTCCTACCACACTCCAAAGGATTTCCAATTGAAATTAATACAATTAAGGTGAAAATTACAGGGACACGCTATAAATGAATAATTGAACTGCACTGTTCAAACGTTGATATTTAGCCTCCTTGCAGATTACTCATTCAGTTAATATCCTACACGCCGGACACATCATATTTGAATGCCCTTCATTGAACGTTGAATGGCAATGAAAGTTTGACAAAATTCCACAATCCATTGTGGATTAAGATGAAAATCCCCCAGTGCTTTAGCAATGATTAGATGAAAATGAAAAATACTCACAGTATGACAAATCAATATCATACGATCTCATTTTATTTAACATTATGCTAAACTATGCATTCTGCCCTGGCTATTAAAGGAGATTATCAAACATTTTGAGGGGGCACCGTTCATTTCGGTACAATATCCGATTTAGACGTCAAATATTTTGACAGGAGGAAATGCGAGTTTGCGGTCCCGGTGGATATTATGCAACTTGAGCCTCAGATTTCCCAGAGTGCAACTCTCCACTTTTCCGAGAGGAAAATTAAATCCAGATTTAAGCAGGCTGCTGAGTGATCCAATTACAAGACATGGCACGGCATGACTTCATCCTCTGTAATAGACTGTGCAGCATGCTAGCATTGGCATCCAGGCATCTGGAGCCCCTATCACGAAACCAGATGTAGCGTTAGACGTTTTTACGTTTTCATTTACATTTAGTAATTTAGCAGATGCTCTTATCAAGAGCGATTTACAGGAGCAAGTAAGGTAAAGTGCCTGGCTCAAGGACACATCAACAGATTTATCACCTATTCGGCTCGGGAAATCAAACCAGCAACCTTTTAGCGATTATGATCCCTTCAGGAGATCTCATTAAGTCCCGGGATCGCAGGTGTCGACAATCAACAGTACTCCGTGGAGAGTTTACATGAAATGTATTATCTTTCTTATCAGTCTGTGTGTGTTTGGAGTAAATATTAACATTTGTTGATATGTTTAGTGGCACATGGGTGGTATCCATTTATATTATGACAGAGGGATATCTTTGCTGTTGGGGTATCTGGTAGGGTATCTGGCTGTCCCCATAGGATAACTTTTTGAAGAACTCATTTTGGTTCAAGTTAAAACCCTTTTGGGTTCCAGGTAGAATCCCGTTGGGTTCCATGTAGAACCCCTTCCGTAGAGAGTTCTACCTGTAACTAGAAATGGTTATCCTATGGGGACAGTCACAGAACCTTTTTGGAATCCTTTTACTAAGAGTGTAGGGGGTAGCTCTCTTGATTTAAGAATGACTCACCATTTGGTGAGCGTGTTAGGCACTTTGTACTGGAAGAGGCAATAGATCTTGAGGGAAGATTGTACCAATAAGGGTGAAAAGCAACTCTTTGGAGTGTCAAAGACAATACCAATGATGTCTACACACAGCTTGTGTCATTACGTTGCCGTACAGGAAAGTTAAGCTATTGTCGAAATCCATGCTCCACATTTTCACAGTCGACATCACGCAAAAACATGGTGGGGAGCCACATTTTGTTCGTGTCTGGGTACCCTGCGATATTCGATACAACTTCTGATGTACTGTGCATTCAGAACGTATTCAGACCGCTCGACTTGTTCCACATTTTGTTACGTTACAGCCTTATTCAAAAACAAGTTCATTAGTAAAAAACAACAACAGCAGTATCATTTACATAATTATTCTGACCCTTTACTCAGTATTATGTTGAAGCACCTTTGGCAGTGATTACAGCCTCGAATCTTCTTGGGTATGACTCTACAAGCTTGGGGGGGGGGGATATACAGAAAATAGCTCTATTTGGTAAAATACCAAGTCCATATTATGGCAAGAACAGCTCAAATAAGCAAAGAGAAGTGACAGTCCATCATTACTTTAAGACATGAAGGCCAGTCAATGCCAGAAAATTTGAAGAACTTTGAAAGTTTCTTCAAACGCAGTTGCAAAAACCATCAAGCGCTATGATGAAACTGGCTCTCATGAGGACCGGCACAGGAAAGGAAGACCCAGAGTTACCGTTGCTGCAGAGGATAAGTTCATGACAGTTACCAGCCTCAGAAATTGCAGCCCAAATAAATGCTTCACAGAGTTCAAGTAACAGACATCTCAACATCAACTGTTCAGAGGAGACTGTGTGAATCAGGCCTTCATGGTCAAATTGCTGCAAAGAAACCACTACCTAAAGACACAAATAATAAGAAGAGACTTGCTTGGACCAAGAAACACGAGTATTGGACATTAGACCGGTGGTAATCTGTAATTTGGTCTGATGAGTCCAAAATAGAGATATTTGGTTCCAACCGCCATTTCTTTGTGAGACGCAGAGTAGGTGAACGGATGACCTCCTCATGTGTGGTTCCCACTGTGAAGTATGGAGGAGGAGGTGTGATGGTGCTTTGCTGGTGAGACTGTCAGTGATTTGTTTCGAATTCAAGGCACACTTAACCAGTATGGCTACCACAGCACTCTGCAGCGATACGGCATCCCATCTCGTTTGCGCTTAGTGGGACTATGTTTTGTTTTTCAACAGGACAATGACCCAACACACCTCCAGGCTGTGTAAGGGCTATTTGACCAAGTTGAACAGTGATGAGTGGTGATGACCTGGCCTCCACAATCACCCGACCTCAACCCAATTGAGAACGGGATGAGTTGGACAGCAGAGTGAAGGAAAAGCAACCAACAAGTGCTCAGCATATGTGAGAACTCCTTCAAAACTGTTGGAAAAGCATTCCAGTTGAAGCTGGTTGAGAGAATGCCAAGAGTGTGCAAAGCTGTCATCAAGGAGCTGTCATCAAAGAGTGGCTACGTTGAAGAATCTATAATCTGAAATATATTTAGATTAGTTGTACACTTTTTTGGTTACTACCTGATTCCATGTGTGTTAGTTATTTCATATAGTTTTGATGCCTTAACTACCATTCTACAATGTAGACTACAGTAAATATAAAGAAAAACCCTTGAATAAGTAGGTGTGTCCAAACTTTTGACTGGTACTGTATGTATTTGGGGAGTTTTCTCCTATTCTTCTCGACAGATCCTCTCAAGCTCTGTTAGGTTGGATGGGGAGCATCGCTGCACCGCTTTTTCAGGTCTCTGCAGAGATGTTCCATCGGGTTCAAGTCCGGGCTCTGAATTGGTCACTCAAGGACAATCAGAGACTTGTCCCGAAGACACTCTGTCAGGACCCGGTTACGAACCCGGGTCTCCAGAGTGAGAAACAGTCACTAAACCAACTGAGCCACGAATAGTCAGCAGAACCCAGAAGATGAGTCAGACACAGCAGTACTTGAGACGGTGTATTTAATGAAGTAAAAAGTGAAGTTCTTCAGGAAAACATGTAACTCCACAACCTCAAAAGGAATTCCACAAGAACAAAGGTAATCCTCCAAGACAAAAAGGTAAATCCACAAGGTGGAAGGTATAGCACAAAAAGCCTCAAAAGATACTCAAAAACAAACAAACAAGAACAAAAAACAGAATTCCACAAGAGAGTCCACCGGGATCAACAAGAGTTCACAGAGTACTAGGGCTGGGTGCTAACATACAAACACAGAGCAAAGAACTGAGTAAAACAAAGGGTTTAAATACAATCAGGGGAAACGAGGCACAGGTGCAAATAATAATGGAGATCAAAGGAAAACAAAAGGTCAAAAGGCACAATGGGGGCATCTAGTGACCAAAAACCGGAACAACCCTGGCCAAATCCTGACACACTCCTGCGTTGTCTTGGCTGTGTGCTTAGAGTTGTTGTCCTGTTGGAAGGTGAACCTTTGGCCCAGTCTGAGGTCCTGAGCGCTCTGGAGCAGGTTTTCATAAAGGATCTCTCTCTACGTTGCTCCGTTCCTCTTTCCCTTGATCCTGACTAGTCTCCCAGTCCTTGCCTCTGAAAAACATCCCCACAGCATGATGTTGCCATCGCCATGCTTCACCATAGGGATGGTGCCAGGTTTTCTCCAGACATGACGCTTGACATTCAGGCCAAAGTATCTTGTTTCTCATGGTCTGAGAGTCCTTTAGGTGCCTTTTGTCAAACTCCAAGCAGGCTGTCATGTGCCTTTTACTGAGTGGCTTCTGTCTGGCCTCTCTACCATAAAGGCCTGATTGGTGGAGTGCTGCAGAGATGGTTGTCCATCTGGAAGGTTCTCCCATCTCCACAGAGGAACTCTAAAGCTCTGTCAGAGTGACCATCGGGTTCTTGGTCACCTCTCTGACCAAGGCTCTTCTACCCCGATTGCTCAGCTGGCAGGGCAGCCAGCTCTAGGAAGGGTCTTGTTGGTTCCAAAATTCTTCCATTTATGAATGATGGAGGCACCTGTGTTCTTGGGGACCTTCAATGCTGCAGAATGTTTTGGTACTCTTCCCCAGATATGTGCCTCAACACAATCGTGTCTGAGCTGTACAGACATTTCCTTCGACCTCATGGCTTGGTTTTTGCTCTGATATGCACTGTCAACTGTGGGACTTTATATCGACAGGTGTGTGTCTTTCCAAATCATGTCCAAACAATTGCATTTCCACAGGGGGACTCCAATCAAGTTGTTGAAACATCAAGGATGATCAATGGAGACAGGATGCACCTGAGCTCAGTTTCGAGTCTCAGAGCAAAGCGTCTGAATACTTATGTATTTAAGGTATTTCTACAAACCTGATTTTGCTTTGTCATTGTGGGGTATTGTGAGTAGATTGATGAGTAAAAAACATTTAATCCATTCTAGAATAAGGCAGTAATGTTGCAAAATGTGAAAAAAGAGAAGGGGTCTGACTACTTTCCAAATGCACTGTAGTTGCAAAGTAGCTCAAAAGTAGTAAGGAGTTGCAAAGTAGCTAATTAGTGAAAATGCAAAGTTCCGCAGGCCCAGTTAAATATATAATAACAATGCATGATGAGCCTTCAACCCACAACTCGACTATTGTTTCTGTCTTAAGTAACCGACTGTCTTTTTCAGGATTGAAATGCACTGTATACAAAATCTTGTATTGCACACTAAGAAAATAAAAAAATTAATGTGCCTTTCACAAATTTCTAATAAACAATGTGTCTATTTCACAATAATCTGTGATATTGGGTTGAGTCTTGCATGATGTTAAGTGCACTATTCATGCAAAGGATGAATAAGTGACAATCACAGGTATAACTTTAATGGAATATGTTTGCTAATTAGCATTTTCTAATTTAAACGTAAATAGAGACAAAATATTGATTAAAGTTCTTTGTCCAAGAGAGATTGACATGGTAATCTAAATGTCACCTCAGGGTAAGTTTACACGAAAAACAGCCCTTAAAGAGATTCTAAAATCCCCCATGGGAAAAATGTATGATGGACAAAAGATTGGAACCATTTCCCTGTTTGACCGCTAGCTTATATAGGTATTATGACACCTCCACTGGGGCTCTATTGTGTATTGTTTCTTCGATTCTCTACTCTATTAAACTGATGATTTTATCTCATTTGTTTTGTATGATCTAGATAAATGTCCTCTCACTAAGTCATCACTAACCGTCATTGGTTTGTGGTTTTTGTTTGAATGGCTATTATTAACAATGTCAACACTCAGGTATTTGCAGTGAAATTGTCACTCTGTGTATTCTCAAATCAAAACACTGTATAAATGGGGCTACAACATAATTAGGGTTCAGCCATAACAGGTGATACACAAATTGTGTAATGAAGTGCTTATATGGAAATTGTATAACACATATCATAGGTGTAGGATTTCATACCCTGCCTCTCTTATATACCTTTGTCAGTGTAGTAGCACTTCAATGACAGGAAATATAGCCTCTAGCAGTGCTTCCAAACCCTCTTGGGCATCACCAGGCTTTTCACATATTGGTTGCAGTCCTAAAGTGGCACGCCTGATTCAATTAGTCAACTATCGCCAAGCCCTTGACTAATTGAATCAGGTGTGCCAGTTCAGGGCTGCAGCAAATATGTTTAATGTCTGGTGGTCCCCCAGGAGAGGGTTGGGAGGCACTGCCCTACATTGTAATATCTATTTCCTTTCATTGCACTGCTTTTGTAAGTCATTAGTTTATGTGGTGAATAATTTTTATTTTGTAAATAAATCAATGTATACACATAGCGTATGGTATAGTGCATTGTAGGTACAGCAAATACTAGCTAAACCAATTTATGTTTTAGAATTAAGTGCACTATTCATGCAAAGGATGAATAAGTGACAATCACAGGTATAACTTTAATGGAATATTTTTGCTCATTTTGTGATACCTGTGGGTGGCTCTTTAAAGAGCCATTTGGGTGGCACTGGGGAGGAGGAAGAGGAGGAGATGGATCACACCACCGTGTGTTGTCCTGGTACTGCACCAGCTGGAGAGAAGAGATAGGTGGTCAGGGTGTCCCTCACTTGATCAGCTTCCCTGGTGCCATGTTTGGTTCCAGCAATCCACCGCATGGAACTCCCACCTCTGTATGTGTCAACCGCCGGGACCCCTGGGATGTTCTGAGGACGTTGTGGAGGATGCAGGTAGCCTTAACACAGACCTCGACATCAGGGCTGGCCCTAACCTTTTGGGGGCTCTATGCGGGATTTGGCGAAGGAGAGAATAATGTAAGTTATAAAGTATATTTTGCCATTGCAGCTTTAAAGCAAGTTTTCTGTAGGTCTACATATCTTCCTATGATTTATGCCATGTTAAAGATGTCTGAATGAAAGTGACTAACAAAATCAATGGGGTCCACTTGAGGTGATTGCCCCTGGGCACGTACCCTGAGTGCTCAGTAAGTATTCGGCAATGATTACTACAAGTTTTGATAAATGTCTAGACTAACTTACCAATCTAAATATTGTTAGCTGAAATTGCTAATTGAATGACTGTCAGTGACTGACAAAAACAAGAGAAAAACTGCTGATGCACAAGCAAATTGTGAAATTGCATCTTGTGTATTTTTACGGACACATCACAGACACACTGAAATGGTCCATCCACGCAGACAGTGTGGTGAAGGTGGTGTAACAGCGGCTTTTCAACCTCAGGAGGCTGAATACATTTGGTTTGTCACCTAAAACTGCAAGGCTCTCCAGAGGGTGGTGCGGTCCGCACAAAGCATCACCGGGGACAAACTACCTGCCCTCCAGGACACCTAGAGCACCTGATGTCACAGGAAATCCAAAATGATCAAAGGACAACAACCACCTGAGTCACTGCCTGTTCACCTAGCTACCATCCAGAAGGCGGGGTCAGTACAGGCGCATCAAAGCTGGGACTGAGAGGCTGACAAACAGCTTCTATCTCAAGGCCATCAGAATGTTAAACAGAAATTGTTAGATTACATGTTAGATATTGCTTGCACTGTCAGAACTAGAAGCACAAGCATTTCGCTACACTCGCAATAACATCTGCTAACCAAATGTATGTGACCAATACAATTTGATTTGATTTCTACTATTCTAACTCTCAACAGTAAGTTGAGACCCCGACTGATTCCTCCCTCAAAAACATATTATTGGTGGTGGGATCCTCAGAGCTCGGCCAAAGGAAGACTCCCAGAAAGTCCCACCATCACTTGCCCTGCCATAGGCGCCGACGTCGATGACTCTGAAGCAGTAGTTTGCATCGACCACTACTGAGAGGATGATGAAATAGGTCCCCTTATAGTTGTATAACTGGGACCCAGAGCATGGTGGTGCCTGAATAATCACATGCTTTCACAATGGCCCTTCAGTCTTCCTCCTTGGAGACAGGCATGTACTCCGGTACCAGACCATCCTAGACGGCTTTCGCCGTCCAAAAGGTGTCCAAGTTGCAAAGAATCTGCAAAAAAATAAACAAATAAAGTGTTCATATGATTATTTAGCCTACGCCCTGCTACATTAATTCAGTCTAAACAGTAGGCCTAGTATAAGCACTTGTTTAAATAGCCCTTACGCAGCCTGGAGGGGTGCGGGGTCATTGTCCTGTTGAAAAACAAATGATAGTCCCACAAAGGGCAAACCTGATGGAATTGCGTATTGTTGCAGAATGATAATAATAATAATAATATATGCCATTTAGCAGACACTTTTATCCAAAGCGACTTACAGTCATGTGTGCATACATTATACGTATGGGTGGTCCCGGGAATCGAACCCACTACCCTGGCGTTACAAGCGCCATGCTCTACCAACTGAGCTACAGAAGCTATGCTGGTTAAGCGTGCCTTGAATTCTAAATAAATCACAGACAGAGTCACCATCAAAGCACCCCCACACCAAAGCACCCCCACACCACACATGTGGAGATCAACTGTTCACCTACTCTGCATCTCACAAAGATTCATCAGACCAAAATACATATTTCCATCCGTTCTAATGTCCATTGCTTGTGTTTCTTGGCCAAGCAAATCTCTTCTTCTTATTGGTATCCTTTAGTCGTGGTTTCTTTGCAGCAATTCGACAAAGGCCTGATTCACACAGACTCTTCTGAATAGTTGATGTTGAGATTTGTCTGTTACTTGAACCCTGTGAAGCATATATTTGGACTGCAATCTGAGGTGCAATTAACTCCAATGAACTTATCCTCTGCAGCAGAGGTAACTCTGGGTCATCCTGTCCTGTGGCGGTCCTCATGCTAGACAGTTTCATGTCTTAAAGTAATGGACTGTCATTTCTCTTTGCATATTTGAGCTGTTCTTGACATAATATGGACTTGGTATTTAACCAAATAGGGCTATCACATCTGTCATGTCTTTTCTATGGATTAAATGATATGTGACATGCTATTTTATCAAATCAATTCTATGTAATTAATATTACCTGATTAAACTAATGACGTAAATGTAATTACCTAGGAAATCGGGGCACCACGGAATAATGTTCATAGAGCTGTTGTCTTCCGAATAAAGTCTTAAAGATCTGGTAATCCTTTATATCAATAGCAGTCAATTATTAATCGTCACCTTATTCAGTCTCATCTGAACGTCGTAAAATTCTTGGTTATCTTCACGAACCCGGGCTAACAAGTTGAATCAGCAATACACAATTTGGTTTAATTATTTATTTACTAAATAATCACACAGAATTACATGCACACAGGATGGATCATACATTGATTACTAATCATGTCACAAAAGTAAACGTCCCTAGGGGACAAAACCGATACAATGACTGTTTACACAAAGAAAGGGGATTGAGTTTGAATGAAAGAGGAGGAAGACTGAGGAACAAAATGATTGGGTCTGTATCTGACCTTGAGAAGCTATGCTATCGTAAACACAGAATCTTATACATTCTAAATAACCGCCCATTCGGAAAAGGACAATGCAAGAAATATATTTACTCTGAGCTACACTTCGATACATTGGTCGAAGATGGAAGGCTGGTTGCCCAGCAGAGATCGCCCTTGTCCTTGGAAAAATGCTTTGGTCATAGGGCGGATACGTTGTAGTCTGTCATCGTGTGGTAGAACGGATACGTTGTAGTACCTTGTCGTTCTGAATAGATTGTCTGTCCTTTCCAAGACCACATAAGTTTACAGCTGCTGCTGGTAACTCGATGTCTAGGATGGTTCACTTTTTTAGTGAATAAGAGTTCATACCAAGCTGCCATACTAAGCTCATGCTGTATTCTGGCTGGTGTAGTCAAAATTCCTCCTTCCAGCGAGGCGATCATCTCCTCCACGTTGAAATTAGACCTTTTAAACGTATGAACACCAGCCCTCACGTCTTCAGGAACACAAGTTAATTTTGTTAGGTTGTAGGTGACATTAGCCCTTTTAAACATATGGACATCATGGTTGACTTTCGTCAATGGGCTTTTGTAGTGGGGGAGGGAAGGGCGTGTTTCATAGTTCTCAACCAATGTCTGTTCACTTGGGCGGGGCCACTGCGTGAGCATAGTTAACTTATGAAAACAATCCTCTCATTTAGAAGTTTAAATTATATTTAATATTTTCACAAATAGTTTCATATTTAAACATTTAAATTGCACAACAATTCCATGTGAATCTGATAACTAGAATGTGTAGACTTTCCAAAATACAATTTATGTCGTCCTATCATCAGCAATAATGTCTCAGACGACAACTCATCTGACATCATATTCTGTAAGTACCAACGGATGCTTTCACCTGGTTGGATTACCGATATATTGTTCCGTTCCCAACCTTTTGATGTTACCATCCTCTATGTTAACAAAGGGCTTTCCAAGAGTCCATTCTGTAGAGTAAAGAGAAAATTGGGAAAGGTATTTATGGGTGGTCATATACCTCACCAACAGGGCAACGTCGTGACAATTCTGTATACCACCCCTACCTTGCTACAACACAACTGATTGTCTCAAACACATTAAGAAGGAAATAAATTCCACAAATTAACTTTTAACAAGGCACACCTGCTAATTGAAATGCATTCCAGGTGACTACCTCATGAAGCTGGTTCAGGGAATGCCGAGAGTGTGCAAAGCTGTCAAGGCAAAGGGTGGCTACTTTGAAGAATCTCAAATATAACATTTTAACACATAAATATAACACTTTTTTGGTTTCTATATGATCCCATGTGTTATTTCATAGTTTTGATGTCTACACTATTTTCTACTTTGTAGAAAACAGTAAAAATAAAGAAAAACCATGGAACGAGTAGGTGTGCCCAAAACTTTTGAATGGTACTGTATATATACTGTAGGCATTATTAATCTGTGATTACCATTTTGTCCATTGTTAATTTCTGTACCTTTAAATAATGTTCTACCAATTACATTTTTTATGTATACATGGTACTCCCCGTGCTGCTTTCTGGGCTGCACTGGGTTGACCCAGAAAAACCTTGAGCACCACTGTCCTCTATCAAGGCAAAGAGCAAGAGCTTTCTCAACTTCGGTCTCACTGTAGTAGATTCATGAAACATTTTCAGTGAACTAGCCTATATACAGTTGAAGTCGGAAGTTTACATAAACTTAGGTTGGAGTCAATAAAACTTGTTTGTCAACCACTCCACAAATTTCTTGTTAAACTAAAGTTTTGGCAAGTCGGTTAGGACATCTACTTTGTGCATGACAGTCATTTTTACAACAATTGTTTACAGACAGATTACTTCACTTATAATTCACTGTTTCACAATTCCAGTGGGTCAGAAGTTTACATACACTAAGTTAACTGTGCCTTTAGACAGCTTGGAAAATTCCAGAAAATGATGTCATGGCTTATAGAAGCTTAGGCTAATTGACGTCATTTGAGTCAATTGGAGGTGTACCTGTGGATGTATTTCAAGGCCTACCTTCAAACTCAGTGCAGTGAGTCTTTGCTTGACATCATGAAAAATCAAAAGAAATCTTCCAAGACCTCAGAAAAATAATTGTAGACCTCCACAACTCTGGTTCATCCTTGTGAGCAATTTCCAAACGCCTGAAGGTACCACGTTCATCTGTACAAACAATAGTACGCAAGTATAAACACCATGGGACCACGCAGCCAACATACAAGTGAGCAAGGGAGATGAACATACTTTGGTGCGAAAAGTGCAAATCAATCCCAGAACAACAGCAAAGGACCTTGTGAAGATGCCGGAGGAAACCGGTTCAAAAGTATCTATATCCACAGTAAAACGAGTCCAATATCTACATAACCTTAAAGGCCGCTCAGCAAGGAAGAATCCACTGCTCCAAAACCTCCATAAAAAAGCCAGACTACGGTTTGCAACTGCATATGAGGACAAAGATCGTACTTTTTGGAGAAATGTCCTCTGGTCTGATGAAACAAAAATAGAACTGTTTGGCCATAATGACCATCGTTATGTTTGGAGGAAAAAGGGGGTGGCTTTCAAGCCAAAGAACACAATCCCAACCATGAAGCACGGGGGTGGCTGCATCATGTTGTGGGGTGCTTTGCTGCGGAGGGGCAGAATCAACATCTCAAGACATCTGTCAGGAAGTTAAAGCTTGGTCGCAAATGGGTCTTCCAAATGGACAATGACCCCAAGCATACTTCCAAATTTGTGGCTAAATGGCTTAAGGACAACAAAGTCAACGTTTTGGAGTGGCCAACACAAAGCCCTGACCTCAATCCTATAGAAAATGTGTGGGCAGAACTGAAAAAGCTTGTGCGGGCAAGGAGGCCTACAAACATGACTCTGTCAGGAGGAATGGACCAAAATTCACCCAAGTTATTGTGGGAAGCTTGTGGAAGGCTACCTGAAACCTTTGACCCAAGTTAAACAATTTAAAGGCAATGCTACCAAATATTAATTAAGTGTATGTAAACTTCTGACCCACTGAGAATGTGATGAAAGAAATAAAAGCTGAAATGAAATCATTCTCTCTACGATTATTCTGACATTTCACATTCTTAAAATAAAGTGGTGATTCTAACTAACCTAAGACAGGGAATTGTTACTGGATAAAATGTCAGGAATTGTGAAAAACTGAGTTTAAATGTATTTGGCTAAGGTTTATGTAAACTTCCCACTTCAACTGTACTGTATAGCACAAACACTTTCGTCCGAAATACACCCTAAAACCAGACACGTTTCACATGCAGGTGTCCAATGTTTCCCTTTTTTTCTATCTTGTTTCTATCCCATAAACACATAGACGGAAGCTACACATAGGCACTTTCTCCTGTGTTTGATCTACTTCAGTTTCTGATACTGCATGGCAAAGCATAGTACAAGTTCAAAAAAACACAATGCATGTGACTCCCTTCACACACCACAGCCTTGGTACGGCAGATGTTCATCATATGAGTCGCAGCGGTGCGGATTGTATCCCATTGAAAAGAATGGACTTCCACCGAAAACACATAGTTTGATGCAAACTGTGTGCACACAACTTAACAGCATATTTTTAGAAATGTGTGCTGTGCAGGAGTGACACATCAAATGCCACCTGACTACAGTTCTGATCTATATTCTCAATATCCATTTGTATTTCATTTACAGGAAGCTGATCATAATCAAAAAAGGTCAGCAGATGAATTTATCAGTTAAATGTTTTGTCTTAATTACGACATTCTTAATAAACTGTGTGCACTTCTAATGCCTAGGTGATCGTTTGATCTCTGGAAAAGAACACAGAGAACAACCTTTTCCAAACATCCGACAGATCATCTACAAAATGTGGCCAGTCTGCACGCTGTCCATTAGAGGACTTAAAGGACATGGATGAGAGACAGACGGTCCATGTTTCAAGGTTTTAGAATGCTGTCGTGGTGTCTGGACCCATCGCACCTAGCCCACTGTGACACTATCTACCGATTCAATCTACAATATGCTGATTCTATCATAATAAAGAAAATTGGCTAAATCCCTGAGGGGAAAGGTTCTAATAGAAAATAATTCTGCCCTTGAAACACTCCGGGCCGTCTTCTGATGAGATGATGCTATCTTTGTTTAGACTTCAACATCTAGGGCAGGGCCATGTGTGCTCATATATTTAATTAAAATACCATTGCCCGGTGCAAGCCCCAACAAAGCCTACTTATCATTTGTCAGCGCTCCCTTTTTACTTGAATTCAAAGATTATCGGTGTTGATTGGCACTTTAAACAGAGTGAGGTGGAACCTAAACCAGTGCTGTAATGTGAAGAGTATATCTGCTTGTCAAAGCTCAGGTGTTCAGGGACATCTTTTTTTCTATTACATCGACTTAAGGCCAGACACAGGCTGAATACCATCAGGCTAAACATGACTCGCCATGTCACTCTATTCTTCTGATCATCGCACTGGACTGGACAAAATAACATGAATGGGTAACAGTTTACAATAAGGCACCCTTTATGAAGAATTATATTCCAAATAAACTGGCTGTGGCTTCATGCCAATGTCAGACGATCTGTTTGCTTGTGGCATCCGGAGCAATCCAACTCCCAAGTGACTTTGTGCCTCGACACCGGCATATATTTAAAGGTCTGTCATGATAAGGCATATTTGACATTCTAAGGCATATTTATGAGTGAGAAATGTTTTGGGGTGGCTTGGGGTATAGCCAAAGCTACAGAATGATGCATGAGACACAGAGGGACTCGCAACGGAAATTGACGATATGTATGGATGATTTTCTGAATGTTCGATATGAACATGCAGAGGTATATAGTAGGTGTTTGATAGACTTTCAGAATTCAAAGCAGTTTAGTGTAAAATAGCTGACTACAGTAGGGGAGAGTGGGGTAAGCTGAGCGATATTTTACTTTCAGCATTTCTCTGTCAAGGGAAATATAGTATTCTTTCTAACAAAGATATCTACATATATTTCAGGATGTTGTGTATCGCTGGAAATAATCAGAATTCATGTAAAGACTACAGTTTTGAAATAAGTGGTCCTTTGGAACAACTTACCCGGGTATGGGGTAAGTTGAGCCACGGAACAGGGTAAGTTAGCCTGCCTACAAATTCCTATACTGAATTAAATATGTGACTCGTTTCAGGAAACTAGGCGTATCTCGCGTGTCACTACTTCAAAGGAGAGCCATTTGAACAGTGGTGGAAAAAGTACTCAATTGTCATTCTTGAGTAAAAGTAAAAATAACTTAAAAGAAAATGACACAAGTAAAAGTGAGTCACCCAGTAAAATACTACTTGAGTAAAAGTAAAGATAGCTTAACAGAAAATGACACAAGTAAAAGTGAGTCACCCAGTAAAATACTACTTGAGTAAAAGTCTAAAAGTATTTGCTTCTAAATATACTCAAGTATCAAAAGTAAATGAACATCCGGCGCCGACACTTCATGTTCTTAAATGCAATTGCGAAAATATACTTAAGTTTTCAAATTAAAATGTTCAATCATTTAAAATTGCTTATATTAACCAAACAGCACAAATGGTTTGTTTTTGTTAATTTACGTATAGCCAGGGGCACACTCCAACACTTAAACATAATTTGCAAATGAAGCTGACATTATGTGTTTAGTGAGTCCGCCAGATCAGAGGCAGTAGGGATGACCAGGAATGTTCTTTTGATAAGTGTGTGAATTGGACCATTTTCCTGTCCTGCTAAACATTCAAAATGTAATGAGTACTTTTGGGTGTCAGGAAAAATGTATGGAGTAAAAAGTACATAATTTCTTTAGGAATACAGTGAAGTTAACGTTTTAAAAATATAAATCGTAAAGTACAGATACCCCAACAAACTACTGAAGTAGTACTTTAAAGTACTACACTGCATTTAAACGTTAACTTAAAAAAAAATCTAAATGTCTTCTGGAACAAACATCTATGCCATGTCTAAATATGAATAAAATTGTAAAGCTTAAGTGGTGCGTAGCATGCTGAATGGGTGCAGACAAATAAGAGCTCTTCATTAGGTACCAAAACATTCAAAAGGCCATTTTCTCAAAAGTGAGGTTACAAGTTTATCAACTCCAAGCAGAATCAATTTCCCATTGTTCCTCAAAAATGCAGTGTATGATGTACCATTTTGTAGTCTCTCTTATCAAATGAAAAAATAAATAATCAAATTTGCTACATAAGACCGATTTGAGCCGGTCAGTCTTATCTTTATTTACAAAACACAATAGCTTTTTTGTCTTTTAGTCATATTGTAACACAGACTTAACAGCGAACAAACAATTTGTACTTTTTAAAACACTTTTAACATAGGCCAGGCCCTGTTGTTAGCTTATAGCCCAGTGATAGTTCCTTGCATTACGCCAGGGAAGAAAACTCTTAAATTTGCCATTGGCTCAACTTACCCAAAGGCAAACATTTTGACGATATGATACCACACAGCTATAAGGATGCATGTTCATGCTAGGTTTAGGACCTCGTACTGAAGCTTATAGAGACCCCAACAAAGAAACTCAAACAGGATGTACCCTTGTTAAGAACTATTCGACGCTGGTCTGACCAATCGAAATCCACGCTTCAAGATTGTTTTGATCACGCGGACTGGGACATGTGGTCCTTCTGTAGCTCAGTTGGTAGAGCATGGCGCTTGTAACGCCAGGGTAGTGGGTTCGATTCCTGGGACCACCCATACGTAGAATGTATGCACACCTGACTGTAAGTCGCTTTGGATAAAAGCGTCTGCTAAATGGCATATTATTATTATTATATATTATTATTACATGTTCCGGGTAGCATCAGAGAATAATATTGACGTATACGCTAATTCGGTGATTGAGTTTATAAGGAAGTGCATAGGAGATGTTTTACCCACTGTGACTACTAAAACCTACCCTAGCCAGTAACCGTGGCTAGATGGCGGCATTCACGTAAAACTGAAAGTGTGAACCACCACATTTAACCATGGAAATGTGACTGGGATTATGGCCAAACACAGTGTAGTTATTCCCTCCGGAAGGCAATCAAACAAGCGAAATGTCAGTATAGCGAGAAAATGGAGTCGCAATTTAACGGCTCAGACACAAGACGTATGTGGCAGGGTCTACAGACAATCACAGACGACAAAAAGAAAACCAGCCACGTCACGGACATCGATGTCTTGCTTCCAGACAAACTAAACACCTTCTTTGCCTGCTTTGAGGATAATACAGTGTCACCGATGCGACCCGCTGACAAGGACTGTGTGCTCTTCTCCTCTGTGGCCGATGTGAGTTAGACATTTAAATGTGTTAACCCTCGCAAGGCATCCGGACCAGACGGCATCCCTAGCCGTGTCCTCAGAGCATGTGCAGACCAGCTGGCTGGTGTGTTTATGGACATATTCAATCAATCCCTATCCCAGTCTGTTGTCCCCACATGCTTCAAGATGGCCACCATTGTTCCTGTACCCAAGAAGACAAAGGTAACTGAGCTAAATGACTATCGCCCCATAGCACTCACTTCTGTCATCACTAAGTGCTTCGAGAGGCTAGTCAAGGATCATATCACCTCCACCCTACCTGTCACCCTAGACCCACATCAATGTGCTTAACGCTCCAATAGGTCAACAGACGATGCAATCACCATAAAATACTGCACACTACCCTATCCCATCTGGACAAGATGAATATCTATGTAAGAATAATGTTCATTGACTATAGCTCAGCATTAAACACCATAGTACCCTCCAGGCTCATCATTAAGCTAGAGGCCCTGGGTCTCAACCCCGCCCTGTGCAATTGGGTCCAGGACTTCCTAACGGGCTGCCCCCATGTGGTGAAGGTAGGAAACAATATCTCCACTTCGCTGATCCTCGACACTGTGGCCCCACAAGAGTTTGTGCTCAGCTCCCTCCTGTACTCCCTGTTCACCCATGACTGCGTGGCCATGCACGCCTCAAACTCCATCATCAAGTTTGCTGACGACACAACAGTAGTAGGCTTGATTACCAACAACGACGAGACAGCCTACAGGGAGTAGGTGAGGGCACTCGGAGTGTGGTGTTAGGAAAACATCCTCTCATTCAACGTCAACAAGACAAAGGAAATGATCGTGGACTTCAGGAAACCGCATAGGAAGAACCCCGCTATCCACATCGCCGGGGCAGCAGTGAAGGTGGCTGAAGAAATTTGACTCATCACCTAAAACCCTTAAACTTTTACAGATGCACAATTGAGAGCATCCTGTCGGGCCGCATCACCGCCTGGTACGGCAACTGACCCACCACAACGCTCTCCAGAGGGTGGTGCAGTCTACACAACGCATCACCAGGGGCAAAGTACCTGCCCTTCAGGACACCTACACCACCCGATGTCACAGGAAGGCCAAAAATATTATTTATTAACTAGTCAAGTCAGTTAAGAACAAATTCTTATTTAATTCTTATTTACGGCCTACCCCGGCCAAACCTGGACGATGCTGGGCCAATTGTGCGCTATCCTATGGGAATCCCAAATCACGGCCGGGTGTGATGCAGCCTGGAATCAAATCAGGTACTGCAGTGACACCTCTTGTACAGAGATGCAGTGTGTTAGACCACTGCACCACTCGGAAGCAAGTATTAGGTAGTTGTAGTTGTTGTGGAATTGTTAGAATACATGTTAGACATTGCTGCACTTTCGGAACTAGAAGCACAATTATTTCACTACACTCAAAATAACATCTGCTAACCGTGTGTATGTGACCAATACATTTTGAGCATTAATCAATCAGCAGCACTCCTCAAAATCCCCAACTTTTGAAAGCTCTCCACCATAAACCACAGCTTTGGCCATGGCCTTTTACACAATGGACCCCAGGGTAGCAAACATTGACACAATCCCCTCTATCTTAAATCAATGTTATCTCAACAGAAAAGGATAGGGAGGCAGTTTCTTTTATTTGCAAGGACTGTCAGGTCGTCCCAGTACACAAAGCCATGAGATGACATTGATTCACCTTTCATTTGGAATTCTGCGGGGCATTCAACCATTGATTTTACAGGGAGAGCCAGATATGAAATGAGCCATTTTATAGAGGTCCTATCTGACCTACTCTTCCACTGGTATTCATACATGCAATACAAATGTTCCTGAACACACACACACACACACACACACACACACACACACACACACACACACACACACACACACACACACACACACACACACACACACACACACACACACACACACACACACACACACACACACACACACACACACACACACACACACACACGGCGGTTTTCCAATAAAAAAACATTCTGTTTCTCATCATTTACTATAAATAACTTCACAGCCATATTAACAACGACCCACTGGGCCCAGATGCCATTTAAACATCTAGGTTTGATTTACATTTGTTTGAGTTTTCAACTAATGTGAATTCAACGTGAAATCAACAGAAAGATTTACCATGTCAGTGGATTTAGGTTAAAAGTGAGGTTTTAAAAATAAGAGAAAAGGCCCTAACTTTGATGACTTTTTGCAAATCCAATCGGTTGTCCACGGTGACTCAATATCATCACACTGAATGTTGTTGTTGAAATGAGGTGAAAACAACGTTGACTCAACCAGTTTTTGCCCATTGGGTAGACCCAACAGAAATATCAAATGGTATATTGAAAAACATACAATAAAGTTCCAAATGTTGATACTCTGTAGAAGTGCCTTCTATATGTTTTTCTCTCAAACCAACAGAGGACATCTTCCTTTCAAGTCACAAATTGCAACTGCATGCACAATAACAAAGAGGGGTCCCACTCCCTAAAGAATGTGTCTCAATTGCTGACAGAGCTGTCAGACCAAGCAATGATGACAAAACACAACTGTATGTTAATTTTGTCCCAGAATGCTTTGTGAACAGTCAAATTCTTGTTCTTGATTTTAAAGTCGAGAGTTTATTTTCTCATGGCCGACAGGATGGATGGCATGGACAGGTGGTGGAAAGGAGGGGGGCTGAGGGGATAGACAATGTTCTTCCCTGTCAGAACCAAGGATAACTCCGGTTGCACGGAATGACTGGGGGATGTGTTGTCAGAAAGGATTTTCTTGGGGAATTTGAAAGTTGAAATGAATAATTGTGTATGTGTGCCCTGTGTACCCATGTGGGGAAAATAAGCTTTTATACCAAAGGATAGTTGTGATGCACTGCCCTTTCCTCAGATTTCATTGACTTTTTATGAGAATTAAGTTGAATATGTCATTTGGTGGTGGATGCCTGGTATACTTTTGCTTGCACAGATCAAGTTTCCATGTACAGTGTGTGCTACAAAAGACAACGGATGATTATTTCTTTCAAACGTCATGTGACCTGTTCCATACATAGCACATTAGGCCCACGCCATCAATTACAACTTGTGAAGACTTGAAGAGAAGGCCTATACCAGTTTGGTTTGTCAACCCTGCAGTCTAGAGCTAAGCCTACTACTATAATACCTGTACACCGTTGTTTAAAGCCTAGGAAACCATTCAAAACAAATTGATGGATAATGTATTAAAGTTATTGTGTTCATAAATAATACGTGAAGCAAAGAGAAACCGAACTCCTCATCTCAACGCCCATGGATAAAAAGGGAAGTTGTTTTGACTTTTCACATGAGGCCCTTACTGAGATGCCACAGTCTAAACATATATCAAAGCCTTCCCCTGACAGAACTAACACAAATCTACAGATGAAGACTAATTTGACATTTTATCACATTTCAAGTGAATGATCTGCTGGCCAAAAAAAGTTAGTGAAACCATCCTTCACACGAGCAAATGATCATGTAGCGCGCACACAGACACACACACACACAGACAGACACGCGCGCACACACACACACAGGCACACACACACACACAGACACACACGCACACACACACACACACACACACACACACACACACACACACACACACACACACACACACACACACACACACACACACACACACACACACACACACACACACACACACACACACACACACACACACACACACACACACACACACACACACACACACAGGTTGTGCAGTTGTGTCAATTCCAGACCTGTGTTTACTCCTGACGGGGCAGTTTTGTGTTGAGTCAGCATGTACACGGAAACGCCGGAGGCGAGGGCCTGCGAGGCCGTTTAGGATTTAGCGTAATGACTCATTAATAAGGAGGAAGGAGGCCAGAGTCACTTTTTCAGGACATTTTATTAACTCACCCGCTTTGCAAATGCCAGTCAAACTGACACGCCTCGAGGGCCAT
Organism: Oncorhynchus gorbuscha; assembly: GCF_021184085.1. Lineage (NCBI taxonomy): Eukaryota > Metazoa > Chordata > Actinopteri > Salmoniformes > Salmonidae > Oncorhynchus > Oncorhynchus gorbuscha. The sequence continues at coordinate 22,410,825 of NC_060193.1, forward strand.
AGCTCTTCACTGCTACCGGCGAGAGAACCAAGAGGAGATCCAGCCTCATGCATATCCATGAGAGAGGAAGGAAGCATCGGGCCCGGTCACCCTTTACACGAGCCTCACATCTCCTTGTCATTTTTCGCTATGACTCAGCCATCAATCACAACTGCGACCACATGAATATGGGATTGGAAGCGGACATTCTAATTTTCCTACTGCTTTGTATGCCAAGCCATTAAGGAGAGGTGCTGAATTTCAGAAACTGTACATTTGATTGGGGGAAATGTTGATGCTATCGTTTGAAATATGTCAAATGCAACAAAGACAATATTTTATGTTCAGTACAATGCTGGCATAACAATAATTGTCCTATCAAATTTCACCTCACGAAAGGAATCTTGACATAGCTACCGGTTGAACAACGTGATGCCATGTCATATTGGGTCATTACCACTATCACATAGCTGACCATGATCCTGCCACAACGTATTGGAACAGTGGAACCACTTGGAAAATGCTAAATGTTCAAAAGACAATTCACCCACATTTTGACATATTGGTTTCCTTACCGTATAAGACGTCTACGGACAAGGTAAGACCGAAATCTATTCTCTGGCCCCTAACTGCAGCAGTCTCCATACCCCACTCAGTTGAGAAAGTCAATAATCTGATAAAACACCGAAATGAAAGATCTGTAAGTAAAAATCAACGTCAATATTGTAACCAATCAGCGCCCCCCAGGGTTAGACCCATCCATTGTTATAAAGGCCAGAATTCCTATGAAAATGAATGATTACTTACCCACCGTTCTTCGTGGGGTAAATTGATTGACGTTCACTCAGTTGGCTTTCACACATACACAGAGTACATTAAACCAGCAGTGACACATTCTCCTTTATTGTGTTCATGAAATAGCTGAATGTATTGAGATTTCTTCGAAACAGAGCTCAAACAACACTATCGTCACAAGGAAGGCCTTGCTTCGCCTTTTGGAGTAATAGCAATGTAAAACCCACAAAAAAACACAGGAGCTTTGCCATAACTATGTGGTAAATCTTAATCAGTCATTTATTTGTTGGCAAACAAGTTTCACTGTTACAACAAATATTAGTTATGAGGTCATTCAACTTGGAAACCCATACAAAAATGAATAAATAAAAAGCCATAATCATACTCATAATAAAAACTACTCTGTGCTGCTGAATTCTTTACCTCCATCTATCACTGTACTTTGTCATTTGAACAAATAAATAAATATATTTCCAGTTGTTTTTCCTCACTCTAAAACTTTTGTCGTGCCCAGTTACTTATTGATATTTCAATTTGTTCACTTTCTCTCCGAGAAGCACCTGTCTCTTCACTGATGAGGAAAGAAAATAGCTCGCTCTCTGCAGGCCAACTCTTGGCTAACTTTTCTGACACTTGTGATTTCGTCCCCTTCTATGCTGGGTGACCCAGAATTCTCTTTCTATCCACACAGTGAAGAAATAACCAAACTGTAAAATAAAATGGTTTGGAAAACATTGGTGGTTACACCGCTATGTACGCTAATAAGTGTTTTGTGATTCTTTTTTTGTTGGTGTTATTTAGTTTTGTTGCTTTGTTTATTGTTTCTTGGAAATAAATGAGGCAAAATAATGCTCAAGACCAGCACAACAAAAAGGAAATGCTCCGAACCAACTACATTTACAGAGACAAAGGTTTGAGTGGAACAAAAAAATTATACTATTATGTGCAATGCTAGTATCTGTACATTTACATAGAAATACCTCAGAATTCTCTGTTATTAGTTTTTTTCCCTCCAGCTTCTTCAACGGTTATTATTGTTACGGCAAAAGGAAGAAAAAAAAAGAAAAACAAAAAAATGCTGTAAAGCAGTGATTTAAATTCCTTCATTGTTCAAAATCTGTTCACGTCGAACTTGCAGGAACACGTCAGCACAAAATGTACTGCAAAATCACCATAGAGGAAGAACCCCCCTTAAAAAGCCAGTATGGATACAGAAGTATAATAAAATAGTCTTATTCTTGATTTGTTCCGATTTGAACTCTACACATCAACTAGTAGCAGAATGTATTTTGAGTCCGTTTGTAGTTCCTTTGGACTGTCAAAATACATTTCAGAGCTCGAGATCCAGCTGTCCCATGTGTTCATCTCCCCTCCCACTGAGAGAAAACACATCAATCCATACAAGGTTCGGCATCTCGCAAAAAAAGTGAAATGCACATCAATAGATTTCTCCAACATCGAACCGAGTCAAGTCGTATTATCCACAAAACATAACAGTTTCAATATTCTGTTTGCTGTCAGTATTGAGACAGGCATCAGTTTCGCTTTTCAAATTTGGGACATGGAGTAAAAAAACAAAAAAAAACAAGGGAACGCGTAGGGCGAAGGGGAGGCAGAAAAAAGCGGGAACCACGGCAATAAGGAATTGGGGCAAATGGGTCAGGGGGGTTTGGGTCTGTGGGCCTATAGGCTGGTGACCAGGTGCGAGGGCTCCTGGGGGGCCTCTTCGGGGGGCAGATCCTCCTTGTTGGGGGGCACGATGAACCCGTCACTGCTGCCCCTCCCCAGCTGGTAGTAGGAGTGGAGCTGGTGCAGGTGGTTACGTGAGCCCAGGTTGGGCATGCTCTTGTAGTAGACATCGTCCTGGCTGGCCTCGGGGCTCCTGCCCCCTGCTGGTAGTCCCTCTCCTGTATCTTTATCAGCAAGGGGGGCAGTGGTGGTGCCGTTAGCTGTGGTATCTGGTAGGCCTGCCAGCACGGGCATGCTGGTGTAGAGAGAGTCCCTGTGGTGGTGCAGGTGGTGGGGTTGGGAGCTGGGCAAAGTGGGCTCCACGTCTTGGGTGTTCTCGTTGGTGAGCAGGGGGAAGAAGCTCTCACTGTTTTCCTGCGGGATCCGCCGGCGGGACGAGGACGAGGTGGTGGTGGCCGAGGAGAAGGCTGGGTGGTGGTGGTGGGGGAGCGGAGGCTGATGCGGCAGGCCCTGGTTGTGGAGGTGGTTGTGGTGGAGGTTGTCCACGGGCGGCAGCAACGGTGGTCTCTGGGGCAGAAGAGGGGCGTTGGACTCCTCCCGAATCAACTCCAGGCCCAGACCCTCATCGTGGAGGTGCGGAGGGAAGGAAGACTGATCATCCAAACCTAGCGCCACATTCATCCCCATCCCCCCCCATCCCTACACCCATCCCCCCCATCCCTACACCCATCCCCCCCATCCCTGCACCCATCCCCATACCCCCCCAGACTAACATCCTTGCCTCCGTTGCTCACGTTGTTCACCAGCTTGTTCATGAGGTTGCGGTTTTGCTCGTGGTTGTTCAGGTAGGAAGGGATGTAATTGGAGGTCAGCTCTTTCAGGATCTTCTTCTCCAGCGTGGTCTCCTTGTGGTTGTAGCCCCGGTCGATGATCTGGACACAGTCGCTGATGTACTCGGCACTGGCGATGCTGTAGCTGTTGCCGTGGTTACCATTCAGTGGTAGAGTATCCATGACACTTGTATCCCGGGCATTGTTCAGGATTCCCTCTGGGGAACAAAGAGGAAAAGAGGAGAGAAGCTCATATGAGAGGGACGGAAGTAGCGGTCGCTCATTAGAACGGCTAAATGTCAGCCGCTTGGACGTGGTCATGCACACATTCAGACCGCCAAAGCTATCTGCTTTCTTTCCGTGTGTTGTGCAACCTTCAGGGTGGCTCACCGATTGTGATATGTTGGCCTATAGGTCAACACTCTCACTTGATTTTTGTGTTGTGTCCATATGGTATGTTCACAAACTGCAAGATTGTCTCAATGATTCAACGTAGTCAGTCAATACTAGATACACTTACCTTTACTCAAGCCACGCACGAGTACTCAAGCAACACACACGTACTCAAGTACTTGTAATGCAATCTACATTTCTATCGTGATCTTCTCTGTTTGGCTTGTGTTGTGATGTTGTTGCGAATAACTTTGTCCAAACATGAGAACATTTATACGTGTGACAATTGACAACATGTAAGCTTTGGGCACATACACTCAACAACAACAAACCACAGCCATGCATTTCTCTTTAAGAGTGAGATATACTACCTACAGCTCTGTTTATACATTTCGACCCCAGTTCTATTATCCCCGACTTAAAGGTACATTCAGCAATACGCCATATTAATACACTGGGGGCAATTTCCTGCCTACATTGAAACCTGCCGCAATGTGGGCAATGGGGATTGGGGGTGGGATAAATAGGGATGAGCAAAAAGTAGCAGTCTTGGCAGATTTGAATTGTGTTTTTTTTTTTTTTTTTTAAATTTTATGCCTGTTAGCATGATGATGTCATACTGCTGAGTCTACCTTTAAGAAAGCGTCATCTTTAAATGGATTTGTCCATAGACTAATGTAGAAAGAAAGTTAATGGTAAACTTAATGACTCCGCAATGATACATATAGGCCATAGAGGACATGGTGATAAGGGGTCAACTTTACAGTTACACATTAGGAAAATACTTTCTGTTCTCTCATGCAGAGAAAGTATGGATGTTTTATATTAAAATGCCCACGGTGTCTTATAGGGATGCGTCAATGCAAATGTAGGAAATGTCAGCATTCAGCCTCACACAAGGTCATCAGGATATTTCAAACGTGTTTGAAAGAGGAATGTCTAAAGTTAAAGCCTCTCCACCTCTTTTTTTTTGTTGTTGTTGCAAAAACTGTATGTAGGTTTGACCTTTGTTTTCTGCAAAGTGCGGCTGAACTTGTTCTAATGTAAAACAGTAACACGTGCCGGTGGTGACCAAGTTCCAAGATTGGCATTGGATTTTGATTGGCCAACATTTGAGGTGAATTCAATCTCTTAGGACCAGGAGCATGCTGGCTACTTTGGACAATTGAATCTTATATTATGGATTACAATGTCAGCTATACAGGATGATCATATCTTATCAGAGGAGGCTGGTGGGAGGTATAGGAGGAAAGGCTCATTGTAATGGAACGGTATCAAAAACATCAAACATATGGAAACCACATTTGACTCTGTTCCATTAATTCCATTCCAGCCATTACAATGAGCCTGTCCTGTCCTCTCATGGCTACTCCCACCAGCCCCCTCTGGATCTTATTATATCAAATGGATGCTCCTTGGGGCTGATCGATTTGCAGAAGACATCAAGTTCTTTCAAGGCATCTCCTTTGTGAATATATTTGATGGACATTCTTCAGAAGTGGGTGATTATTTCAGAGGAGCGTCTGACATTTTGAATAGTTCAGTTCTACTTCCAAATAAGATGACTGTTTTCTCATTCCCCCCTTTGTCAGCATAGAGTGAAAAGAAAGTAAAGCTAAGGTCAATTACATTTGGTAAGCAATGTTTAGTTTGACTCCCATACTTGTCTCTCTGTAGGGGTCTTATTGACAGCATGAGGAAAAGGAAAGACAAAGAAAAAACCACAAGTAAGCATAACAGTAACAGTTGGAAGAGACGTTCACACAGGCTTGATGATGCGTTTCCAGAAATGACCTCCCGTTTGTGATGTCATCATGCGTATTTGATAACACTTTCTTAGAAACTATAACCAGAGTATATTCAAGGGGGGAAGATGAGTTTACATATATTGACGTACACTATTAATATTGTTATTACATTACATGCTAGTCATCTCCATTGCCAACAAACACTTGTGCACATGCCCCTATCACTCTCCCATCTGTTTTTGGTAAGCGGTGGCTAAAGTTAGCTGACATTTGAAGTGGCTTTTTAGAGAAAACCAAATCATGGAATACAGGAAGTCGCGATAGTACTATTTGGACGGGTTCATCATTGATCCAGTAATTGGCTCTGCTGGTGTTACTCCATAAAACTCCTATTTGACAGTTTAGTCTTGAAAGACGAACAACCATTTCAGAAGTATTGATCTGACTAAATACATTTCGGTCACATTTTCAGACACAATTTGCCTGACATGTACTTTTAATATATTGGACAGCTTTGGTATAAAGCTTTTTAATGAACTGCAAAACAACAGTCCTGTAGTGCATTGATGTTGTTTTTTGCTGGTTGGGCAAACATACTGCTTTACAGATTTCGAGGTTCATAATTACCAATGGGATCCTGGCCTTTTACATAATTAGGAAGGTTCAGGCGGCTTACATTTAGTGTCATAAAAATTGCCAACCTCATGTTGTCTTATTGGAAAGGAGCCCGGAAGGAGAAAAGTTTTGTTTATGCTACTTCATTAGGAGTTCACCTTCTGTGTTTTTTTTATATATTAGAATCATTGATTGGGAGCACTAACAGAACAAGGATGTTCCTTCAACAATCTACCAGCAACACTTTGAAGTTGCAGTGCACACAGCAAGCTTCATGGACAACCACAGCAAGCTTCATGGACAACCACAGCAAGCTTCATGGACAACCACAGCAAGCTTCATGGACAACCACAGCAAGCTTCATGGACAACCACAGCAAGCTTCATGGACAACCACAGCAAGCTTCACGGACAACAGTGCAGCAAAACATCAAACGACTGGTGGTGTTTTCAGCTCCCCAATTGGCGTGCTGACATCCCTTCCCAATAGTTTGGGTTCGCTGCACCATTTCCCCACACTGAATTATGCATGCCAGGCAAGTGAGGCACATGAATGAGTTTGGAGTGTGACAAAGTGATTAGTAACGGAATGGCATGCCCCAATGGGAAGCCACCATATACCCCCTCCCGCCAAAAGTCTTTTGGGGACAAAAGCAGATTTGTGTAGCGAAAAAAAGTCATGTCTAGCGCCATTCCAGCGACATTCATGAAGGAATGAAAAGAAGGCTGGCACACCTTGCATGTTGTACATGCCCACTGACGGGTTGTTATAGACAGCCGATTCCCCGAGCAATGTGTTATAGGGATTGTTAGTGCCATGGGGACGGAGGAGAGCGTTAGTTATAAGATGGTTAGCCATTGCCCCTGGAGCAGCCAGACAGAGACAGAGGGAGAGAGAGAGAGAGGGAAGTAAAGAGGGAGAGAAAAAGAGAGAGAACATATGTATCAGTCAGGCAGACGCAGCCGAGGCAATGACAGCAATACACATTCACATGATCATTAAGGGCGAGTTGTTAAACAGTCGGGCCACAGTCGTAGCAAAGCTTGAAACAGACATGATCATGGTTTATCACGACGGCAGCAGTGAGGTGGGTCAATGATGACTCTGCTTGTTCAATGGGATAAACGTCCATGTAGCATTGTTGGAATTGGTAGGATCACATTCAAGAGGTAGAATTGTAGGGGGGGGGGTCCCAAATTGACCATGTCATTTTACAAATGCTTTTGAGCTGAATGTGGTTTCCCGCCCCCCCTCCCAATTCCACCCCATTTACAAGGTACAGATGCTCGCTGACAGTGTGCAACAGTACATACATAGACATTGTTTTGAAGCATAGACATACACAAAACGAAGACATAACACTTCAATAACAAACCTGAACATAACATGGTCAAATTACCACTCTACAGTATAGAACATGTTAACTCCATTTGAAGAAGGATGTTATGAAAGCTTTTGGCAGGTAACATTTCCGGGTTACTGTATTACGTTGTGTAAATGGTCTACATCTCCCATATAATTTGTCCAGTAAAATATTGCCTTCACTTCTTGGCATTCATCTTTCCCATAGACAATTCCCTGGCAGAAATACCCTCAAATAAAGCATCCTCATGGATGGTAAGTGCCATTACAGTGCTGATTGTTGTCCCTTCGCAGTCCCTTTTCCCTGTACCACGTCTTTCTACTTGACTTCGTTTGAACAAAAGTGGAGGTTTGTGAAAATAGAGGCTCCGATTCTACTTGTCTAATCGTCACTCCGGACTATGCGGCATTGACTGATGCCTTTGCCTGTGGGACTCATCTGTTCCCAGATCAGTTTTAAATAAACGTTTAACTTTGAGCAATGTGACTAAATGTATCTAGACTAGAAGGTAACACAAATTCTATGAATAAGGAGGTAGTTTGGATGTGGGTTGAATGCCGCACAGCAGTTAGTGAAGAAAAAACAGACAGACTTTTGGGGGAAATTGAAACATTTTGCGAAATCTTGTGAGTTACGGTATCCAGTTGAACGTATCTGCAATAACATTACATTACATTTAAGTCATTTAGCAGACGCTCTTATCCAGAGCGACTTACAAAAAAGCTCCTGTTTATATGTTATGTTCAAATTGCCGAAACATCTAAGAGTATGTTTTCTCTCTTCAGATTCAGAACACATAATATGATATTATTGAGATCCTAACATGCGCTCTATGACATACACCATTCAAGTGTGCAGTGTGTACCAATGACTGCATAAATATCTCCCCCCCCCAAAAAATCAGCAGAGGCGGAAATGCATGCCAATTAGTTCTGCCGACGAGGGACTCTGTTCTCTCGCAGTGCTCTGAATCTGTCAGAGCCAAGAAGAGAAAGAAAGAAAGAGAGAGAGAAGAGACAAACCGGTTCTCTAATGACCGATAACTCTGGTCTTGTACATACAGTGCCAGGGATTGTCTGTGTGTCTCAATTCTACGCCTGAACCAATTCTGAAAGGAGAGGTAGAGGACTCAAGGAAATGGCAAGAGTTGGAAGATGTATGACTAATTATGATAGCTAACTTTGAAGATTGTGTACAGCTCCGTTACGCATACTGTACTAAGGGCATAACGCACTGACCTAATGATAACATGTTGGGAATGAGCTAACAGTTACAGTATGTGTAATTTGGCCAGCAAGGGCATAATGGGAATGGTACAGAGGGGAAACTTCTGTTATGTGTGACTACAGGCGATATTCTGTAGCTGTGCTATTGTCTTAGAACATGTATTATTGACTAGAATTTGAACATAAATCAGTTTCCTTTTGGGTTGTCTACTCCTCTGACCACACAGCAAAGCATGAACAAAATGGCCGACATTTTAATTGTCCAAAGGACGACAACAAATAATATTTAAGTCCAATCAGTTATCCAGTTGAATAACTTCACCAAGAGGCAAATCATTTTATGAATATATCATTGCAGGAGTATCTTCAACTCCAACAATCACGTCGATGCATCGGAACAGAATCACAATATCACAATTTACTCAACTAAACTCCTATTTTAGACTTCATTTGCATACATTGTTTGATGTGGCTATTAATATGGATGTATGTATACATTAGGTTATAATTTCCATTTGATATAATCACTATGTGCTCATTTCTTGTTGCTGTTGCTTCTTTTATTCTGAAGCCTTCCAAAAATACCAGCCTAATTTTAAATTATAAACAGCTCCTCCCCACTCTCTGTTGGTTCCCCCACTTATGGGGTCTGTGTTTGATATATTGGACCATTTCCAAATCATGAATGCGGGGATAAATTAAACAAGTCGAGGCTATCAAGATGATTGCATGCTTCCCTCTCAAGAGGAGAGAAGTATGGAGTCAGCAACAGTTATGCAGAGACTGAGGCAAGGTACTGAATATTGAGTTGAAGAAGGACTAGCAGGGAGAGATGTATTCTCTTCCACACATACTGTAATTCCATAATAACATTGCAGAGAAGAGCAAGGAGAAGGTTTGTGATGTTTATGACGCTTTCAGAACATGACGTGTTATCCTGCGCCAGACTGAAAATGCATCTGTGCAGACTTAGTGTTTATTCTCACGCTTTACACATCAGACCTGACGCGTTTCAACGCCTTGAGCTGAAAACGTGTTAATTAATTTACTCCCTCTTCCTGGTCTTAGTGATATATCTACAGCAGTGTCTTCTAGGCCTGCCCACCCCACTGAGCGCCACTCATTTCTCTCTCTCCCTCCCCCAGCTAAGAGCCAACATCTTGGGATGACGCTCGTCGCTGAGTGCCTAATTATTGAGGATCTCGACACTTCCTCTCACCGTCGAACATCAATCCATCATCTAAACTGCGTATTAGTGTCCGGGTTGAGAGGGAGAGGGCGAGCGGATTGAGATAGTGAGGTAGTGGCAGGGACTCAACCCCTCCGTCAAGGGACCCAATGTCTGCAGAGGAGTCGTCCCTGAGAAATGTCAGGGCATCATCATCGAGTGCAGATATGGTCTAGGAGGATTATATAACACCTCTGACACTCAAGACCTCAGAGTCTGCACTAGAGGTGTGTATTTATTTGGACCGCTATCCAACGCACTACTGTGTATTTATTTGGACCGCTATCCAACCCACTACTGTGTATTTATTTGGACCGCTATCCAACGCGCTACTGTGTATTTATTTGGACCGCTATCCAACGCGCTACTGTGTATTTATTTGGACCGCTATCCAACGCACTACTGTGTATTTATTTGGACCGCTATCCAATGCTCTACTGTGTATTTATTTGGACCACTATCCAACGCGCTACTGTGTATTTATTTGGACCGCTATCCAACGCGCTACTGTGTATTTATTTGGACCGCTATCCAACGCACTACTGTGTATTTATTTGGACTGCTATCCAACGCACTACTGTGTATTTATTTGGACCGCTATCCAACGCGCTACTGTGTATTTATTTAGACCACTATTGAATGTGCTACTGTGTATTTTGGGCGGCAGGGTAGCCTAGTGGTTAGAGTGTTGGACTAGTAACTGGAAGGTTGCAAGTTCAAACCCCTGAGCTGACAAGGCACAAATCTGTCGTTCTGCCCCTGAACAGGCAGTTAACCCACTGTTCCTAGACTTGCCTACTTAAATAAAGGTAAAATAAAAATCATTTATTTTTATATTTATTTGGACCGCTACTCAATGCGCTACTGTGTATTTATTTGGACCGCTATCCAATGCGCTACTGCGTATTTATTTGGACTGCTATCCAACGTGCTACTGCGTATTTATTTAGACCGCTTGCCAATGCGCTACTGTGTATTTATTTGGACCGCTATCCAACGCGCTACTGTGTATTTATTTGGACCGCTATCCAACGCGCTACTGTGTATTTATTTGGACCGCTATCCAAAGCGCTACTGTGTATTTATTTGGACCGCTATCCAACGCGCTACTGTGTATTTATTTGGACCGCTATCCAACGCGCTACTGTGTATTTATTTGGACCGCTTGCCAATGTGCTACTGTGTATTTATTTGGACTGCTATCCAATGCGCTACTGTGTATTTATTTGGAACGCTATCCAATGCGCTACTGTGTATTTATTTGGACCGCTATCCAATGCACTACTGTGTATTTATTTGGACCACTATCCAACGCGCTACTGTGTATTTATTTGGACCGCTATCCAACGCACTACTGTGTATTTATTTGGACCGCTATCCAACGCACTACTGTGTATTTATTTGGACCGCTATCCAACGCGCTACTGTGTATTTATTTAGACCACTATCGAATGTGCTACTGTGTATTTTGGGCGGCAGGGTAGCCTAGTGGTTAGAGCGTTGGACTAATAACTGGAAGGTTGCAAGTTCAAACCCCCGAGCTGACAAGGTACAAATCTGTCGTTCTGCCCCTGAACAGGCAGTTAACCCACTGTTCCTAGACTTGCCTAGTTAAATAAAGGTAAAATAAAAATAATTTATTTTTATATTTATTTGGACCGCTACCCAATGCGCTACTGTGTATTTATTTGGACCGCTATCCAATGCGCTACTGCGTATTTATTTGGACTGCTATCCAACGTGCTACTGCGTATTTATTTAGACCGCTTGCCAATGCGCTACTGTGTATTTATTTGGACCGCTATCCAACGCGCTACTGTGTATTTATTTGGACCGCTATCCAACGCGCTACTGTGTATTTATTTGGACCGCTATCCAACGCGCTACTGTGTATTTATTTGGACCGCTATCCAACTCGCTACTGTGTATTTATTTGGACCGCTATCCAACGCGCTACTGTGTATTTATTTGGACCGCTTGCCAATGCGCTACTGTGTATTTATTTGGACTGCTATCCAATGCGCTACTGTGTATTTATTTGGAACGCTATCCAATGCGCTACTGTGTATTTATTTGGACCGCTATCCAATGCGCTACTGTGTATTTATTTGGACCGCTATCCAACGCTGCTGTGTATTTATTTAGACCGCAATCCAACGTGCTACTGTGTATTTATTTGGACTGCTATCCAATGCGCTACTGTGTATTTATTTGGACCGCTATCCAATGCGCTACTGGGTATTTATTTGGAACGCTATCCAACATGCTACTGTGTATTTATTTGGACTGCTATCCAATGCGCTACTGTGTATTTATTTGGACCGCTATCCAATGCGCTACTGTGTATTTATTTGGACCGCTATCCAATGCACTACTGTGTATTTATTTGGACCGCTATCCAATGCGCTACTGGGTATTTATTTGGACTGCTATCCAACATGCTACTGTGTATTTATTTGGACCGCTATCCAACATGCTACTGTGTATTTATTTGGACGCTCTCCAATGCGCTACTGTGTATTTATTTGGAACGCTATCCAATGCGCTACTGTGTATTTCCATGATCGTTTTGGGAGATAATTGTCATCATATCACGAAATTGGGAGATAATTGTCAACATAACGAAATTGGGAGATAAGCATTTGTGGATGGTTCAACTTATTTTTAAAGAACAAAGCAATTACCATTACTTTCTTGGTTTCACACATTGTTGGTTGATAAGCTGTCCAGAAGACTGGTATTGTATTTACAAATAGTCCTGCCTCAAGTAAATATTTTGCTCTTGTCCAACTGCTTTTTGGTTAGGCAAATTTATTCATGCTTTGTGCAATTCATATTGGCATTTACTTTGGTTCTTGGTTCCATCAGGTGCAAAATCCACCCTTTTGAAACAATTGAAAAGTTTCTTAATTTGATAAATTAGCACATACACCAACTGCATTATCACATTGAAAAGCTTCATTATTTTACAAAAGTCAAGGTCATTTGGGATGAGTTGCCATTTGAATAAAGTAAGGGATGAATACTTTTTTATTAACAGCAGGACGACTTTCTATACGAGCAGGTGAGTGGGAGAGGAATGACTCATCTTAAAACACGAAACTAAAACATGTTCATCCAACTCTTCCCCTATTCTAGTTCTGTCACAAGTCACAGAGTGGACCATCTCTTGTCAAGTGTGAGAACAACCCATAGGCTAATGTGCTGACTTGAAGGATCACATATTTCACAGTCAGGACACTGGATGAGCATAACGCAGGAATCTCCAACTCCAGTCCTAGCGAGCTACTGTGTTTGTGAATTTGGTCCAGCCCAGCACTAACACACCTGCTTCAAACAATCACGGTCCAGACAGACGACCATTATTCGACAATCATTCCAAACAGGTGTCTTTGTGCGGAAGTGGAACAAAAGCACCTATAAGCTCTTCAGGACCCAACACGAAATCCTTCCGCTTTTGTCACAAAGGCTATTTTCTTCCTCCACATCACACAACGTTGAAAACCTAAAGGAGAGGCTAGTGGGTTGCGGCGCGTTCAAGCATGTGCGGTGCAAATTGACTGAATATTACCTCTGTTCAACGACGCCGAGCTGTTGATGTCGCCGGTTATGAAAGACGACTCTGACTGTTTCCGGACTGTGTCGTTCCACATCCGACGGATCCGACTCTGCAGAGGGGGAACATTACAACTAACACATCAGTGGGGTTTTGTAACGGTAATGGAATCAGTGCTTAAAGGTGGCTTCCAGTTAGGATGTTCACCGTCTGTCTTGGGTGTGTGCAGCAACATTCACCATAAAAACACACCTCAACTCTGTGCTGATACATTCATTCAGACCTCTTGTTGCGGAAGACGTACACAGTACATTACTTTATTCTTTGTTACTGTGTTTTTCTGTAAGGCTTTGTAAAGGTTTGACTTCCACATCTCACAAAAGTGTTATCACAATTGAGTCATTGCGACTGTTATTGCTACCTCTCGTCGCTGTTATTGCTACCTCTTGTTGCTGTTATTGCTAAGTTTCACTGGTGTTATTGCTACCTCGCATAACTCTACACTGCTGTAAAAGTCAAGGCCATGTTCAAGTGTACAAGTCCTTGTGGGAGCAGACTTGCCTTCAAATAGTATTTACAGTATTCAGATACTTTAATCGTTTGATCGAGCCTGCCTGCAGTAAAAGCATGGGCAGGTTTTGCACTTTTGGGACTATTCCATTGGTTCCATTGAGAGGTGCAGGCTCAATCAAGCACAGCTGAAGTCTTTGAGAGAAAAAAATGAGAATTCTATTTCAACCCAGCGCTGTGTGGGAGTTGGGTTGATCAGTGTTCATATTTCAAAGGTCTCTTTCTCTGTCCAAGTCTCACTTCCAACTTTCATTTAGAGAGAGAACCCTACCTCCCTAACCACCCAGAGCCCACCGGTTTACGATGTACTTTGCTAATTACACGTTCATTTAAAAGCCTCCGAGTTGCCGATAAATTACAGGGTGTTTACGACCGCTTCCGTTCACATGCGGTTGATGGCGAAAACTCGGCGTAGCGGTTAGCCGTTGGGTTAATTATGTACGCTGAGACCAGCTTCCGTCGTGACAGGCTGATGGTGTGCCGTAGACTATTTGCATGATTCATAAATGTATTGTTAACAACCTATTAATTAACATTGACCAAGTAAATACAGTAAATGGGCTACAATGAACTTTCCGGTCAACATCAGCAGATAGAATGAAGTAAAAATCTATATCAGATATGCTCGTAGTCAACCAAATACATTGCCATTTGAGGTGAGGTGAGAGGAGAGGCACTACCTACCTGTGAACCGGTGGAATATCTCCCTGGTGGGCGGGATGCTGAGCTCTTCCCAGAGCCAATGGAACTCTCCACACTCTTGCCACTGCAACAGTGGGTACGCAGACACTTTCCGTACTCTTTACGCACCTGTGAACCACACACACACACATTCCCATTCAGACACAGAAAACCAAACAACTTGTTGGTGTACTGTGAGAAAATGAATACTGTAGTTAATAACTACATTACACTCTAGCTTGCTACATGGTAATAAGCCATGTCATGTATAATTCTGAGCTAACCACTTTGCATTTCATGTGTGGTTTGAAAAGCTGACTAAAGCTCATACAGCAAGCTAATACAGGGGCATATTTATCAAGCTACTCAGAGTCAAAGTGCTGAATTAGGATCAGTTTTGCCTTTAGATCACAAAGAATAAGATTACATGGACAGGACGGGACCTGATCCTAGATCAGCACTCCTTCTCTGAGACGCTTTGTGAATACAGTCCCTGAACCACAAGGTTAGAGTAAAACACACACCTTCTTCTGGAGGACACAGTGGAAGATGAAGATGAACATGCCCTGCAGGGAGTTGAAGATGGTGAAGAGGTAGGCCATGATGACCGTGCTCTCGTTGACATACATCAGGCCAAAGGCCCATGTCAGGCCCAGCAGACAGAGCAGCGCTATGGCCCCAATCACCCACGATCTGAAAGCAGAAAGAGACAACGTCAACTTTCTGGATGTTCTCAGAACTGCTAGAGAAGTAACAACTCAACTTGAATACTTGCGAAAAGATCTTCGATTTTTGTAGTCTGTAATTTCCTAAAGAAATGTATGTGAATTATCACAAACTATCACCAGTGATGATTGTGGACTAGGGCCCGCATTCTGTCTGACAGATCCCTGTGCATACATACAGTGGGGCAAAGAAGTATTTAGTCAGCCACCAATTGTGCAAGTTCTCCCACTTAAAAAGATGAGAGACAAAATGAGAAAAAAGACAGGTGTATTTTATACTGATGACAAGTTCAAACAGGTGCCATTAATACAGGTAACGAGTGGAGGACAGAGGAGCCTCTTAAAGATTAAGTTACATGTCTGTGAGAGCCAGAAATCTTGCTTGTTTGTAGGTGACCAAATACTTATTTTCCACCATAATTTGCAAATAAATTCATTAAAAATCCTACAATGTGATTTTCTGGAATTGTTTTTCTCCTTTTGTCTGTCATAGTTGAAGTGTACCCATGATGAAAATTACAGGCCTGTCTCATCTTTTTAAGTGGAGAACTTGCACAATTGGTGGCTAACAAAATACTTTTTTGCCCCACTGTATACTGTAGCTGATGGTAAAAATCTAACTATGTAAATATGTAATTGTCCCAGGAAGCTACAGGTGGAAACGCACAAACAAAGTGTTAGTTTGGTTTCGAGACCAGATACAGGAGAGGTGACTTCAAAGTCAACCAAGCCTCTGAGGTGGTCTGAGGTGGTGACTGTTCTCAGACTTCCCACTTAGCATTCTGTCGGCAGTGCACAACTCGGAAGGAGCATCGCGACTACCTGTTCACGGAAGCAAAACAAAAAAAAACGGCATTTAAAAACAAACGTTTAGCTATCTTGGTCTGTGAACATACAGATGAACCAAAAAGAGAAGAGAAACGCAGGTAAAAAAAAAAAAATGTTCACCAGACAGACAAAAGTACAAATCTAGATGAAGGGAAGGAGGGAGGAGAGAAAGGAAGCGGAAAATCGACAGGAGGAGTGGAATTAAATTGAATCGTGTGTTCGCCTGCTCCTTGGGGACACCTATCATTTTTCTCTCGCTCGCCTTCTTTCAAGAGTTGCACACATTATTCATCAATTACATGACAGACCATCAGATAGTGTACTCTTTCAAATTTGAACATGTGAGAGAGAGACTATTACTGGACCAGTAACAGTGGAAAACTCAAGGTAACTCCCCAATATTAAAATAGTACTTGGTGTATAATTAATACCGAGACAATAGGCGATACAGTTTGTATGACCTCGGGGCTAGCAGGTATGGCATAATCACTGGAAGACAAATGAATATGAACACATGTAAACACAGTATTTTGAATGTGCTGCCCGAGGGTTGTCCCAAAAGCCTCGACAAATAACGAAGCTCTGAATAATTATGCTAGTATAAACAGAAATACCAGTGCACTTCAAATCAATGAAATGATGAAAACAATTACTTTTTTTTTCAAACCTTAAATTGCACAGTGCATGACTACTTCTCCCGTGACAAACAGGGAGACTTGTTTCAGCGTTCTGAGATGACTTCACCAGAAGCGTACCCATTTGAACTAATATTGAACAAATGTGAGGTGTGGGTGAATATTCCTTCCCTACGACTTGACGGAGAGCTTCACTAAACATTTACTAAAGACATGTGGTGGTATAAACATGACTCATTACTTTGTTATGATGACATGTATGGTGTGTCATGAATGGATGACCTGTCCATTTTACTCTTACTTGATCTCAGGTTCGTAATCCTCATAGCTGACAGGAAAGAAATGAAAAACAAAATGAAATCAATAACCAAACAAAACTCCAAAGCAAATAATCCAATAATATGATTTTGAATGACACAGTATAGTAATAGGAGAGGGGGACAGACACACAAACATAAAGACAAACATGACATAATACTCCCCAAAAAATGTCTCATCAAATAAAGTACAATATTGATTGCATCCAAAAGTCTTGAAGCCAGAATCCTCTTACTCTCACTCACTCACTCGAATTTTGCGAGTCAGTTACAGGTGCTAAACGTAATTATCGTATTCACAAGCGTCTCCACTCCTCAATAAAAACGGGAGGGCCTAGCATTTCGCCTCAATCGTCTGTAATAAATGGGCCAGGTGCGAGAGCAAAAATAAATGATTTATGGAATTATTGGGGCCAACCGTGAAACATAATATTCCCAGATCTATCTTAATGACCTGTTGGGAGAGGCACTTCATCAAGCTGATTGCCCCCTCAGGTAGATCCAACGAGGGTGGGAAAAAAAAGAGGGAAATATTGACCTGGAACTAGGGCAATATTGCAGAGGGATGGGCGACAAACAGTGTGTGTGTGTGTGTGTGTGTGTGGGGGGGGGTGTTAGGTAGAGATGCCTAAGGACATAATAGAAGTATCAGGGAGGTCAGGATATGAAGAGGTTATTTTTCATATCTTCCTTGGTTTGTATCTGGTCGCCTTTGCTTTTCACTAAGAATTGAGGATGATATTTATTTTGCCGTGAGGGCTATCTTGGAAAATCTGGTTCAAGGTAGCAGATATCCTCAGCAACCATCATTTCCTCCTGTTCGCACTCACACTCACTCAGGAAATGTTCAAAATACTGTATGAACTGTATATGAAGAATTTGGACAGGTATACGTGTCATTTCAAAATGCCTGTCAAAGATGCACAATATACTCAAGAAAAATATAAACATGCAACAATTTCAAAGATTTTACTGAGTTACAGGTCATATGAAGAAATCAGTCAATTGAAATAAATACATTAGACCCTAATCTATGGATTTTACACGTATGGGAATATAGATATGCGTCTGTTGAACACAGATGCCTTAAAAAAAATATATATATTTTTGTGCATTCAAATTTGCTAGCGATAAAATTTGATAGAAATAATAATTATATTTTTGTTCAGTGCATATTCTTGCATCAGAATTATATATATTTTTTTTACTAAGTTGAGAAACTCTCCTAATTAACCCCCTACCACTTTCAGTCCTACAGACCTGGGCCCATTTCCCAGAGCTGAAGTGGCACCCGTAGAGCTGGTGAATACCCTCGCAATGATGCCACTCCAGTATCACGCTGAATGGTTCCACCGCAGCAAAAACAGCACTTGTGCGCTTTCACCGGAAAAAACGAGGGGAAAGTGCTGATTTTGTTAATAGTCGGGTAGAAATATCAAAAATGAAAATAAATTGAGGAGCAAAGTGTTCCAATCCAAAACAACCACATTAAACTGGCACCAATTTCCTTTTTGAAAAGAGACAAATTAGTCAATTCTGAGAGGTGATATGCATTTCAAATGGCTTGAGATCACATTATAGCTCATTGCAATTGGTCAATTGAGTCGCCTTTCACCTCAGCATAAAGGAGTCTCATTGACTAGTTGAAAGGAAATAGGAAATGCTGTTATCTACTCAGCAGGATGCCAGTGGTTTAACTAAAGTTTTGTGTACAAAGAAATGTCGATGACATCTCGAATCGATCATACCATCTTAATTTGCATATTCCTTCAGGGTCTATCGTAGGGGAATTCTCAATAAGTAGATACTTTATTCACCATGAAGCATATACAGGACACGTCTACTCACAGTGATTTTTAAGTTATTAAAGAGACGTGTCATGAACAATCTTCAGTACGCATTCCTACGTTTCTCAGCACCTTGTGGACTGCAGTCATCAACGCTCAGCAAGTTCCCAAATATAGGGTTCGACAAAGTTTGGTAAACGTTTGCATAAGAGAGGAAGACAACGTCCAATTTGTGCCAGAGGAACAACAAAGCTAACTCCTACAGAGCACAAATGATTACGGGGTCAAATACAACAGGTTACGCCAACACAGCACTCACAACACATATCGGATGAGGAATTGACACAGGAAAGAGTCTTTGTCTATCGGGAAAGGCAATGGGGACCAAAACAATGTGGCATCTTACCAGTGCCATTCCACAATAAGAATTCCATCATAATAACGATAGCTAACATGAGGAAGGAAATATAAGAGACAAGAGTTAAAAAACAAAAACCTCAATAAGACAAAGCATAGCATGCGGTGTTATTCAAAAGAAGAGAAACTGAGTGAAATGAGAGACAAAAAAACATGGAACATTCATTAGAAAAAAGCAACGTGATGACATCTGAACATAAAGTGAGACATCAAATGATGAACACACCACCAAATATAAGAAAAAGAGTGAAGAAATGTCCTACTAAATTATGACCTAGCAGGAGTGTGGACATTCTTACAATCCAGTAGAATGTTTTCTTCAAAATCAAAACGCTCACTGTGTCAGACTTAGAAACAATCCATTATTTTCATCATCAAACAATTTGATTACTAGTAGCAGGCTAAATTGTTAGCAGTAGCCTAAATCATTTAGAACTTTAAGATTTGAAACTGACACAGTCCATTCAAAGCAACTAATAGTGTGGTTAAAATAGCAGTAGGCCTATTTGTTTTGTATCATATTTGTTTTCATTGTCACAGGTGCCATTTTGGACATAGCCATGTGGAAGGAGATATTGTACATACATCTAGAGGGAGGTCTATCAGATGCCAGAGCTGGGAGAGAAGGGGTCATGACCCTTATGTTGTGGTCTGAGAGACAGAGAGGCCGGAGGTGCGGCTTCTGATTGGCCGAGGGAGGCAAGTGTGACAAATCATATGATAGAGAGAACTCTCCACAGAGAAATATATCCTCTCCACAGACAAACAAGGCAATGCATCTCAAAGAAATAATCTCTATAGCTCACTCGCAGTATTTATAGATTACATCTCCCTTGATGAATAGCTAGGGGAAGTTCAAACTATACTTACTATATTTTGAGATGTAAACAATTTGTTACTAATGAGTGATCAAATCATCCAAGTATAAAAAATGGTGTCCTTTACATTTCTCCATAGTTCCATTTAAAGCCACTCAGTTGGTGACTATCAACTCAATAACCCGTTCAATGTCGGGTCGCAATATCAAAAGCTGTGTCAACAGTGTTAGCACTAACACGGATGACACTCACAACCTGGGCTGTTGTGGTGACCCCTGTTACCGCCACCCTGGCAGTCATGAGTCATGACCACAGTCAAATTCCATGGGACTGTTGAGTCGCTGTAATAGCGCTTTCTAAGGTGATGATTCATTCAAAACAGCCATACACATAGAGCTTATGCATAGGCTTTATAAACCCGCAAGTAATAATAATTAGGATTGTGCCATACAATACATAGCCTAACGCATATAAGGCATATAAGGCATGTCAGAAAAAAAAAACATAAAACAAAACTGATTTAAGATGTCTTTGGTACATAATTGGTCTAGCTTATACTCCAATTAGAGTAATTACCATTGAGTGTGGACTGTATTATCATGCATGCTGGGTGGACTGGTTACCTTATGTTACACTCCAAAATGTATATCAATGTGTCTGAGAGATAATGTACAGCCCGAGGCGATGCTGTCGGTTCATTGATTGTGCAGGGCTGATTACAGTTAGCTATTGTCATAATTAATTGGGTGACACTTTACCTTTAGCTATAGAGAATATCTCAGCATCCATGCGTTACCCATCGCCTACAGTCTCTCGTTTATTCTTTCCTCGAGCGTTCAGACAGGCTGTCAAAAGTTTTGTGAAACATGTTTATTGTGAAAACATGTCACTATCGATGTTCTTGAACAGATTTCACTGGGTTTCCCAGACTAAGCCCTGGGTAGCTGCAGGAACAAGGTTGGAGAGGCCATGGCATACAGAGTTTGGGCTGAATATCACCTGTCGGGGGCAGCGAGAACAAGCTCCTCAAACAATAGATGAGTGAAATAAGTGTTTTTAAATGCAGCTGTTCATATTCAACTCCTGCTCCTCCACTATCAAACCGAAGTACAGTAGGTGGGAAAGCTACAGTAGCCGCCTCCATCCGCTATTCGAGTGCATACAGATGACATGTCTTTGTCCCCCTGCCCCTTGTTCCTGCCCCTTGTTCCTGCCCCTTGTTCCTGCCCCTTGTTCCTGCCCCTTGTTCCTGCCCCTTGTTCCTGCCCCTTGTTCCTGCCCATTTTAAAATGAACCTAATTCTAGATATTACACAAGATTACATTGAGAATAGCCTGACGGGTGAAAATATGATCACTTGATAAGAGAACAGCTGTGCAATTTGAGGCAAGGAAAAGTGCAGCAAGCTTTTCTTTGCTACTTTCTCAAATGATCAATAGCCTACAGTCACACCATGCAACTATGCACACCTTAGAAAGTCTTAGAAATTACAACATACACTGCATTTGGAAACTATTCAGACCCATTGACATGTTGTTGTTTTTTAAGCCTGTCTTTGCTTTGTCATTATGGGGTATTGTGTGTAGATTGATGAGGGAAAACAAACTATTTCATCCATTTGAGAATAAGGCTGTAACGTAACAAAATGTGGAAAAAGACAAGGGGTCTGAATACTTTCCGAATGCACTTTATGTTGCAATTTCTAAGACATTCAAAGGTTTGTGTAATTCACAACTACAGTTGCCAAATAATTCTAAATCGAGCATTTAGGACCTGTTTCAAGTGATCACTTTTACGCTCAACATAGCCACTTCATACGCACACTTGCTCTGTAATGGTAAAAAAATATCCTTTCTATTTTATTCACCTAAGTTCAATTATATTCTTCTTACTATAAAATCAGATCAAATACAATAATGGCACAGGGCTTATAAGCATATCTTGTCAGCTAAATGAACAAGCCTACAGCTTATGGCATGGAGCATAGCCAGATAATATAGGCTTACAGTAGACCAACTCATATTCTGTTCTTCTGAAATACATGTTCTTTCCTATCATAATGTTTCTTTAGACCTGACTAAAATAAATAACGGATTTATTGTGATGGTGTGATTGTGATGGTGACCGCCACAGCCCTAATCACAAATAAACAAAACCAAGCCAAACTCATGGTCATCCTAGCTCCAATCAGAGTCCACAGAGACGCAACAGTACGCACGGCCCATTATAACATATATTCACAAACCTCATTTTTAAAATCGGTTGTTATTGAGTCACGGACAAATGTCACAACAGACTGCGCAGCTCTGGGCTTTGAACTCTGCCGTGCCAACACGTCTCAGACCGCTATGATACTATCCAAAAGAGTGCTGATGACACTGATACAGACGGCTCTGTCTAGTAGGGTGTTCTGTTGTTTATTCGGAACGGGATACACAGAGCAGGCATCCTCTGGAAAACGAGCCACGGCACTGCAGGCAATGTGAGTGTGTGCCTGCGTGCGTGAGTAAGAAAGAGTGTCTACTGTATGTGAGAATGAGTGTGACTGTGTGGGTGTGTGTGGCGGGGTGTATAGTGTGTGTGTGTGTGTACTCGCTGACAGAACAAGGCCAGCAGGGTCTCACTCCACTTTGACAAAAGCATTGACAGGCGGCTGGGGATGATGCCTAGCATTACAGCCATTAAACACAGTGATGCTTCTAGAGTGTCTTCGAACTTCCGGACAGGGAAAACACAGAAGCTCTTTATCCATCAGTAGGATATAGGAATGGTAGACAGAGGCAGAAAAACGACTTAAGCCCGGCCACAAAATAAGTCTACCCTGACACCTGGTTGGACTAACACCCCTAAGTGAACCAGAAAAATGCTGTGTCATCGTTTTGGCTGATTCCTTTCGTCTCCTAGAGGCGCAAAGGGCCTCACGGTGTCATTGTGAACTAATGTAGTGTTCCAAGACACCACCGACTCCACTTTAGTTCCAAATGACCTTGAATGACTATTTAATCACTTAACAAACAGATACACATCATGACCAAAAGTATGTGGACAAAAAAAAAAAATACAAAAAGGATTCAAATTTAAATCAATGACCAAACCTTCAATATTTGATCTAATCTTACCATTGAGACCGATTGTTTTGTGGTGATATCGCAATAGGTGGTTAATTTGTTTTCACAAAACACAGTGAGCATATTAAACACATTCATACTCATTCCTTCATTGTCACTCAAACTGCAACGCCAGTAAACTGTGGGATTTATAATGTCATTCAGAGTTCCATATCCCGAGTGGCAGGGAGTGCACGCACAAGCGCACACCCAGATGCACACACCCACCCACACACACTCCCATTTATGAATATTCATCCGTGTGTTAGCGGATGCCGACGGGCCAGGTTCATTCTACCAGATTGTCTCGTGGCCTTTTCCCTCAGCCGACCAGTGTGCTCTTCCGATAATGAAGTACGCCTGCTGGAATACCTGTCCTGTTTTAACCCTTGCCTCCCCACCATGACACAACCTTTGGTGATAATGAGTTATGAACCTGGAGGGCTCTGCTTCCTGCATCTCTGCGTGGCCCTTCTCACCCTTCAGATGTGTTTTGAGAGGTTCACAGGTATAAAAAACGGAAGAAGTTATTCTAAGCAGCGACACATGGTATAACGACACAGCTTCCGTCTCAAAGTCTAGGTTTAGTGTGAGGTACATAACATTGATTGTTCAATATAATTTTGCTGTTTCGGCTGCATTAATGCAGAGGTGACTTACAGTTAACATTTGTTCAGTATATGTGGCCCGTGCAGAGGGATCGAACCCACAACCCAGTGGTGTATTTGTCCAACTGATTCGGTTGCAAAATGGTTCTTAAAACAGAAGCGAATGGCACGAAGCGGGGAGGGAACTCTCTCAATATGTCGGTCCCCAGCCGGGTGCACATTTTGGTTTTTTTGCCCTAGGTCTACACAGCGGATTCAAATAACCAACTCATCATCCATTTTTGATGATTTGGATCAGTGGTGTAGTGCTAGGGGAAAAAACAAACGTGCACCAAATGGGGGCCCCGGGACATAGTTTGGGAAACCCTCCTCTAACACACCGAGCCATCAGAAACTGTTCTGTCATATACCAATGTCTTAACTCCCATGTACTAATGTACATGTCTGGAAGGTCTCAATGCCTGAGAGGACGAGGGACTTACTTGATGTTGTCGAGGCAACCCGAGTCGGGTTTGAGGATGGCGGTGTGGTGGAACATCTTGTACAGCGCGATGCCCAGGAATATCACGTTGAGCTGGGAGAGATGGACGAAAGAGAGGAGGGAGCACAGCTGAAATGGAGTTTGTGTGTTTGTTGGTCTTGATGCTTTCATACATTTTTTAAACCGGGGAGACATTGTTATAGTTGAGTTGAGTATGTTGTGTCGAAACACGATGTGGTTAACCCACTTTGCCAAGTAGAGCACAAAATTATATGAAAATTGTATTACAGTATAACTGCCACATATAGAAGTGCCATGTTGTACTTGACAATGAAGTTGAACTAGTTGGCTCCTGATCAATGCAATGGCTGGAGTCTGTCCAAAATGAATGTACTAAACATGCAGTTAACCATAGGAAGCAAACTACATTTGAGACTGATAGATTTAAGACTGTTTGCAGTTCTCCAAACTGCTCTCATCAGGAGTCAAATAATGTCAAACAGAACTGAACATATAGGTTTGATAGAAATACCACAAGTATAGCCCAATAGAGGAACCAAATAGTAGTATGGAGCATCAGAATTGTTGCTGTTGTTATCATTTTTTATGCCTCAAACATGAATCAGCTAAAAGCTCAGATGTCATTGTGGACCAGAGGTACAGCTATCTCAAGATGGTATTGCCCCTCAAAAAGACACCCATTTGAAAGCTAACTCGTACTACACTGTGCTAGGGAAGTGACATTTAGCTAACTGAGCCGCAGTTTAAACCCCCCCCCCTCCCCGACCTCCTAGAGGGACAACGCTTCCAGACGGAGTCCTTGTATTTTTCCCCAGTATATGCGTATGTGGTTTACGAGTGTCTGCTTGTGTGTGCATGTTACCGAGTCTGTGTCCTATCTCTGTGCCTCAAGGTACAAAGTAGCAGCATAGATGGCGTATGATTCCAGGCGGAAGTTCTGGGCGAAAATCAATCATTATCGTGGAACGGGATCACTCCGAGACGGAATACTGAGCAGTGTCCGTCTCTCCTCTCTCCCTCGCCAAAGACATCTCTGTCAGTTGTGCGGAAAAAGCGACTAACCGGAATAATTCACAATTCACATCCTCATCCATTTCTCGCCATGACACCTGACCAGCAGTGGCTTATATTACAGTGGAAAGTGGATGTTAAGCTCTCTCTGGACCATTTAAGTGGTGCCCTGAGGTGCTAAGTAGGGTTAATGAGATAGTATGGTAGTGGGAAAGTAGGGACGCTTACCATAATTATCAAGGTTGCCGGTCCTATGAAGCTCCAAATGAAGTAGGTGTCCAATCGAAGCCAGCACCTGGAGGGGAGGAACGAGACAGGAGAGAGAGAGAGAGAGAGAGAGAGAGAGAGAGAGAGAGAGAGAGAGAGAGAGAGAAAGGGCGAGAGAAGAGAGAGGAGAGAAAAGAGCGAGATGAGAGAAACGCACAGGACATACATCAACGTGGAGGCTGGAGTGACAAAGAGAAATGAGCACTTCAAACACAGTGCCCCGCAAGGGGGTAGGAGAGTTATGACCGTTACATGAGGGTTACATGAGGGTTTGGAGGGAGGATTTGGGTGGTTTCAGTGTCATAACTTCTTATTGGCTGTGATGGTCACAACAGTGTTATCAAAAGGACAAAACTCTAATGTGGCTCCGGGCTGAAGTTTCCCCGAAGTAGCCTTGCGGTTAAGAGTGCCGGGCCAGTAAACAACGGTTCACTGGTTTGAACCCCAGAGCCGACTAGGTGAAAAATCTGTCGATGTGCCCTTGAGCAAGGCACTCAACCCTAATTACTCCTGGATAAGACCGTCTGCTAAGGTACCCAATCCTAACCTTAACCGTTAGTGGAGGGAAAAGCTCAACTACATCAGGATCAGCGTCAACTTCCCCCTACTTCTCTAAAAATGATCCTGTGTGCAGCTGGTATGTTCATTGGGTTAGAGGTTCATTCCATATAAGGAATATAATTGATGCTTTGAAACGTTTGCACAGAAAATAATAGGAAATTCTGAACTTCTTAATGGAATTCCATTCCCTTAATTTAATTCCATTCCCAAAACACCTCCTGATTTGACTGACTTTAAATTTAATGGACTTCAACCATACAGACACTAATACCATTTTCACACTATTGTGCCGACCCAAACCATACTTTGCTAACTCAGATACATTTTCTTATCACATTTTCCTTTCGGGCACAGTTCCAGAAACTAAAGTGGATGTCTTACCAGGCCAGCTCAGAACAACTCGCCTCAGCTCGGCAGTGTGAAAAGCGCCATAGAGACAGATGAACTGTCCAGCCTCGTCGTGTTAACCAATGAACCACTCTCACGGTCACATTACCATATTAACAATGCAACACCGTGCGCTTGCTTGACTTCTCCGTGGCAGTTACGAGACTCTAGTTGGTTGATTGAAAGCGAACGGGCCCAGATATGAGAGCGCATGGGAGCAGATGTGGGATGAAGGTGATACTGGGAAGGCGAACGACAAAAATGAAGTTGATTCATGACCTTCCGGCTAAATTATTAATAGTTTAATCTCCGGCTCCGCGCGATAGACCTCCATTTTTGGCCATCGGAAATTACAGTTTCCTACTCTGTTGTCATTTGGATGACAAAGAGGCAAAATGGAAGTGGCAGCGAATTAGCCGTAATTCAATAGCATTTTAAGGCAGATTGAAGTGTGAAGAGGAGTGCGCACTTAGCTTCGGACAGCGCAGGCCATACTCGAACATAGGGAGGAAACCCGACAATGCAACTCAAGATTTAATTATAACTTGTCACCTCATATCCCAGACTACTATAGTGAGTGTTCAAGAAATCCTGAAAAGAGATTCATTTTTCTTACATTCATTTCATGGACATTTTCACACGGCATGGCCCAAATGGAATTTTTCAACGATATAAAGTGTCGGTAGCGTTATTAGACTTGAAGTGAAAAGCTCAAAAGCCTTGGCCGGGTTTTTACTAATACTTCACACACTAACATGCTCGATCACAACCCGATGCCTTGATAAAAGTCAAAATATATATAAACAGAATATACCGAGACAGAAAACAATGCATGCATTCCAAATGGCACCGTGTGAGCCCTATGGGCCCTGGTCAAAGGTAGTGCACTATATAGGGAATTGGGTGCCAGTGGGTGTTCATTTTGTATTACTGGGACTTGATACTTCTCCCCCTGGTCAAGAGATGATGTAAACACACACAAGTAGTCAATATAAATTCTGCTGAACGCCAAATTGTTTCTTTTTTTTTACCACGTCTGATCACAGAAAAGCAGATTTATTTAAAAGGCAATGGCTGTCATTTCTGCCTTAGTGCGTGAACCAGCAAGCCTCCCCGCCCGCTGTCCTCTACAGTCATGACAGAATTCTCTGTTGCCTTTTGAGTCTATCTATTTTCACTTGTGTCAGGCTGAAGCTGTATTGGTGACCATCTCCTCAGAATCCTCTTGGTAAAGAAGCTAAGGGAATAGAAACCTGGGACCTAGGTTCCCCGATAAGACAGAATAGCGTTTTCTCTCCCAACGTCTAGTGTTGGGTACTCACGTCGGTGACACTGATTCACAGCAACGTGACACATTAGTTGAGCTCAAAGAGACACTTTGTAGAGGGGGGAGAGAAAAGCGCTACCAAGACAAGACAACTGAAAGAGACTAAGTCACCCGTGACGACTTCTCTCTCATGATGGGCTCCAGGTACGCCAAGTTGTTGAAATGCAGTTTGTCTATTGCAAACTGTCATTATTAATGTCAGACAAATGACCAAGTAAAGGATTTATGGTGAAATGTGAACTAGGTGCCTATTTTGGTTGCAGTGTTGTGATTTGTGAATATGAAGTGAGTTCATCTTCTTATGGTATAACATGGTATATGTGCGTGTGGTGTGTGTGTGCGTGTGCGTGTGCGTGTGCGTGTGCGTGTGCGTGTGTGTGTGTGTGTGTGTGTGTGTGTGTATGTGGTGTGTACAAGCGCGCACTTGAACATGTCCAGTATGACATGTTTGATGAAACATCTCATGAGCAAACTGCTGATGCTGGTTTAAATTTTTTCGATCGGCTTCAGATTTAGTGAAAGTGGAACGGTGTCTCCGTGTCATTGTTAGGACGGCTGGTTCATGTTTCAGAGAGAAGCGCGAGAGCAAATCAAATAAGCATCTCGAGTATCTTCTGCAGGGAAACAGAAGAACCGATGAAGACTGCCGTCTCGCCGTCTACCTTTCTCTCTTCGTCTCCGTCTAGCTCTCCCCCCCAATCTCTCCATCTATTGCTCCCTCAGATAATTGGGAGTCGTGTGAACGCTACAGACGCTAACCACAACGGCTTGACATTCACACGGCTACGGCTAGCGTTTGAGCTTGCATTTTCCACTGTTAAAACATTTTGTCAAGTCAGCAGAAGTCCTGTTTGAGAATAACCACTCAGATTATAATGAGCAGAAAACGCTACTCATTATTAAGGGGTGATGAGGAGCATTAGTTATTGCAGCAATGCCAAATATATATCGTTGGAGGCTAACGACTACCACAAATAGTTTTTACTCAAAATGAGTCAGCCGAATCAGTATGGCTGTGGGAATGTGTGAGAAGTAAACTGACTAACTAAATGTGCAAATCAAATGTAGTGTCAGGACAGGAGTTTTTCTTGTCTAGGTGACGTGACGAGGAACAACTCTGTGCCCTTGTTATAGTCTACAAGATGTTTCTATTTCAGGTCACACGTTCAGGAAACCCCTCATCTGGGAACATATTCATAAAGAGTCTCAGAGCAGCCATTTTTACGTCAGTAAAAGTGTTTATACAGAAACTCAGCCTAAAACACCAAAGAGCAAGCAATGCATCCTAGACCAGCACTCCTACTCTGAGACACATTATGAATACAGGCCCTGATCTTAAAATGAATTTCTCTAAAAAAAATGTTAAAAAGAATGGCACAGCAGAATGGAACTACGTCTCGACAGCCGTTAAACAAACAAACGCCCAGAATAACCTTACTGAACCTATCACAACCATATTGACTAGTTCAGATATGTCCAGCAGCCCTGGCATTGTGTATCATAAGATGGTATTAGTCGCACAGATGACTTTATTGAACAAGACATTATTTAATTTTGTAAAAACGTTTTGAATTAAAAAAGTATATGTTATTATAGTATAATACATGCCACTTAGTAGACACTATTATCCAAAAAAACATATGTTTTTCATATGGTTGGTGCCAGCAGGAATCAAACCCACGATCCTTTGCATTGCAAGCGCCATGCTCTACCAATTGAGCCACACAGGACCATATTGGCTATGCCACCAGCAGCCTTGCCTCCAAATAAGAGCTTGTCTTGAAGTGTTTCCCAAACAGGTCCCAAGACCCCCTGTCGTTTCACACATTTGTTCAATTCGAACCCGAGCACACCAGATTTGACTAATCAAGGGCTTGCTGATTAGTTTGAATGAGGTGTACTGGAAAATATCAAACAGAGGAACACATGGTGCTTGCTGAGAGGTTTAAGCAACACTGCTTTAGAATCTAGACCATAGTAGTTAATGGGTTAATAGCCTGGTTCCTCTCTAGGTTTCTTCCTAGGTTTTGGCCTTTCTAGGGAGTTTTTCCTAGCCACCGTGCTTCTACACCTGCATTGCTTGCTGTTTGGGGTTTTAGGCTGGGTTTCTGTACAGCACTTTGAGATATCAGCTGATGTACGAAGGGCTATATAAATACATTTGATTTGATTTGGCATAGTTCTAACGACAGGGTTCCCTACAGCGA
Source organism: Oncorhynchus gorbuscha (assembly GCF_021184085.1). NCBI lineage: Eukaryota > Metazoa > Chordata > Actinopteri > Salmoniformes > Salmonidae > Oncorhynchus > Oncorhynchus gorbuscha. The sequence continues at coordinate 22,441,002 of NC_060193.1, forward strand.
GGTTCTAAAGATGGGGTTCTAAAGCAGTGGTTCGAGTTCCGGTAAATACTCACACTCGATCCGTGCCGTAGCTCCGGTAGTCGACGGCGGCTGACACAGCCACAACGAGCGCGGGCACGCCGTAGCCCACCAGGTAGAAGTAGCGTTTGCGCGAGTGCTCACTCTCGAACACCTCCACCAGCATAATGTAGAGCTGCACACCCTCCAGGAACATCCAGGTGAAGGCAGCCAGGAAGAAGAAGTGGAGCAGGGCAGCGAACACAGCACAGGCAATCTGAGGAGGGGAGAGGAGACAGTACAGGTCAAAGGTTAAAGGCTTAAAATCGGACAGAAAACGTGTCGATGTGCAGCTAAGAATTCCAAGAACAATACGGACGACAGGTGTTACTCACTCATGATTTTATTCCTATTATTAAAACATTTATTTTCTATGATTCAAAAGCCCTTTAGGGCGTGAAACGCCAGTCTCATGCATTTGACAAGGTAGTAGACATAAATAAACAAGGAACTAATGACTTTTCAAATGAGCGAGAGTTGCTCCATGCTTCAAATGAAAAAGGGCATGATATCACCAACTGGAATGGACAGGAGCGCCAACACTGTGCATGCACACCCGCGTGCACACCCGCGTGCACACACACACACACACACACACACACACACACACACACACACACACACACACACACACACACACACACACACACACACACACACACACACACACACACACACACACACACACACACACACACACACACACACACACACACACACACAGTGTACTTGCAACGACTGTAATTGATCCGATTATTGGAGCAATTGGTCATACGCGAGGTAATTTGTTCAACGGTCATTGAAATTGGTTTCAATTAAATTACTCTCAGGTTCAGTGGCCATCACCGCAGTGAGGAGGAGTGATCTTTAAATTTCCCAGTGAATCAAGACCATCACATCTTATGAAAGGGAAGAGTAGAGGGCAAAAGCACAGCCTGCAAACGTCCATCGTTCAGCAGGGTCCACGTTTATGAGAGCAGGTGTGTGTCTTTCTGTGCATGTCAATGCACTAATTGTGGAACAGACTTTACATTGCGTACCTCACACACACACACACACCCTTTCACTGCTCCTCAAACTCCTCTCACCACCCTCCCTACTGCACCCTGTTGATAATGACTTTGACCTTAGTGCAGAACTCTACCAGATACCTACAACAGCCAGCGACAGTCATTAAAAACTGTGATGGCCTAATCCAGATTATCAGCAGCGTTTAGAGATCAGTCTACTGCTCTACATCATGACGGGAGGTTTAGTGCAGTGGCGGGTGGTGGAAAGGGGGGAAAAGGGAGAGGGCGGGGGGGAGCGTGTGTGTGTGGTCATTTGATAGAAACACAGGAGCTTGAGCTGTGTCAGGTGAAGTAACAGGGTGGAACTGGGAGAACCAGGGGGACTGGGGAGGAACTGGCTGAAGGAGTATTTGGGAGAGATGCTTAGAAAGGTCTAGATGAGGGCAGAGTCAGTGTTGGCTATAGATATCCCATGGTGTTAATTATCATTGCATGTATATATATATATATATATATATATATATATATATATATATATACACACACACACACACACACACACACACACACACACACACACACACACACACACACACACACACACACACACACACACACACACACACACACACACACACACACACACACACACACACACACACACACACACACACACACGTTTGGACACCTACTCATTAAAGGATTTTTCTTTATCTGTACTACTTTCTACATTGTAGAATAACTATCAAAACTATGAAATAACACTCAAAAAAAGTGTTAAACAAACCAAGAAATATTTGAGATTCTTCAAAGTAGCCACCCTTTGCCTTGATGACAGCTTTGCACACTCTTGGCATTCTCTCAATCAGCTTCACCTGGAATGTTTTTTCAACAGTATTGAAGGAGTTCCTAAATATGCTGAGCACTTATTCACTGCCTTCCGCCTCTCTGCGTTCCAACTCATCCCAAACCATCTCAATTGGGTTGAGGTCGGGTGATTGTGGAGGCCAGGTCATCTGATGCAGCACCATCACTCTGCTTCTTGGTCAAATAGCCCTTAGACAACCTGGAGGTGTGTGGGGTCATTGTCCTGTTGGGAAAAAAAATTATAGTCCCACTAAGTGCAAACCAGATGGGATGACTTATCGCTGCAGAATGCTGTGGTAGCCATACTGGTTAAGTGTGCCTTGAATTCTAAATAAATCATTGACAGTGTCACCATCAAAGCACCCCCACACCATCACACCTCCTCCTCCATGCTTCACTGTGGGAACCACACATGTGGAGATCATCCGTTCACCTACTCTGCATCTCACAAAGACTCAGACCAAAGGACAGATTTTCAATGGTCTAATGTCCATTGCTCCTGTTTCTTGGCCTAAGCAAGTCTCTTCGTCTTATTGGTGTCCTTTAAGATTGGTTTCTTTGCAGCAATTCAACCATAAAATCCTGATTCATGCAGTCTCCTCTGAATAGTTGATGTTGAGATATGTCTGTTACTTGAATTCTCTGAAGCATTTATTTGGGCTGCAATCTGAGGTGCAGTTAACTCTAACGAATGTATCCTCTGCAGCAGAGGTAACTCTGGGTCTTCCTTTCCTGTGGCGGTCCTCATGAGAGACAGTTTCATCATAGCACTTGAAGGTTTTTGCGACTGCACATGAAGAAACTTTCAAAGTTCTTGAAATTTTCCAGATTGACTGACCTTCGTGTCTTCAATTATTGATGGACTGTCACTTCTCTTTGCTCATTTGAGCTGTTATTGCCGTAATATGGACTTGGTCTTTTACCAAATAGGGATATCTTCTGTATACCACCCCTACCTTGTCACATCACAACTGACTGGCTCAAAAGCAGTAAGATGGAAATAAATTCCACAAATTAAAAAAGGCACACCTGTTAATTGAAATGCATTCCAGGTGACTCCCTCATAAAGAATGCCAAGAGAGTGCAAAGCTATAATTTTTTTAATGTATTTTTTTTACCTTTATTTAACCAGGCAAGTCAGTTAAGAACAAATTCTTATTTTCAATGACGGCTAACTGCCTGTTCAGGGGCAGAACGACAGATTTCAACCTTGTCAGCTCTGGGATTTGAACTTGCAACTTTTCGGTTACTAGTCTAACGCTCTAAACACAAGGCTACCCTGTCGGGTGGCTACTTTGAAGAATGTCAAATATAAAATATATTTTGATTTGCATAACACTTTTTTGGTTATTACATGACTCCATATGTGTTATTTCATAGCTTTGAGGTCTTCATTATTATTCTATTCTAATGTAGAAAATAGTTTTTTTTTTTTATTAAAAAAATCCTTGAATGAGTAGGTGTTCTAAAACCTTTGACTGGTAGTGTATATATCATGTCCAAACAATTGCATTTCCACAGGAAACATCTCAAGGATGATCAATGGACACAGGATGCACCTGAGCTCAATTTTGAGTCTCATAGCAAATGGTCTGAACACTTATGCAAAAAAGGTATATGTGAATTTGTCATTATGAGGTATTGTGTGTAGATTGCTGAGGAATTGTTTTATTTACTCCATTTCAGAATAAGGCGGTAACGTAAGAAAATGAGAAAAAAGTCGAGGTCGGAATGCTTTCCGACGACACTGTATATCCTCCAAACAGCGGCTTCGAGAGCATTATCACTTTTATGCAAATCATTATTCAAATGTGATTTACATATTTTCGTTAAAAAAAGGTATTTTGACAAATGTATTCATATTATGTTATCTTTCCACAATATATAGTTCCCGACACAAATCTGTGGTTGCCACCCAAGCCGGCTGGTCGTTTGTTCTATCGGTTTGGTTGCCAGAGACGTGACCAAGTCGTTCAGTCTTTTTGTTCTCTATCTATGGACGCGACGTTCTTATCCTTTGCTTGCGAGTTAGCAAAACTACAGCAAAAACAGGCACGGCAAACAGTGCAGCCAGAATAACAGAAAAGTAGCTGCTTTTGTGTTTGTTTAAGCTGTTTTCTAGTGACATTTATATGGATACATTCATAACAATGAGCTACGATTTTGGCTGGCATGGAAAATGTGTTCTCGCATCAGGACACTGTTGTTCAGAGGAGCTAGCCAACAACACAGCTAAAACAATCACTTCAAACTAGCTTCACTCTGTTTCATTTTAACTGTTCTATTGACATTTCTTTGTGTAGATCCATAACAATGATGCTGATTCATGATTGACTGGCTGAGAAAAGCTGCGTGCGTGTCTGTCTCATCCCGACTCCTGACCCCAACACGTTCTTTGCTGTGGTACAGCTGGAGATCGAAGATCCAATGTTGCAAATGTCAGAGAGACAGACGGCAAGGTCTGTACAAATCTACGCTATTGAAAACCAATTGCTCGTCTAAAATAAATGGTGAGATAATGTCTAGATGCTTGGATTTCAAGTTTATAAATTGTCTGGTTGGGCTGATGACAGTGGATTGCAGTGGATTGCAGTGGATTGCAGTGGATTGCACGTCAAACATTTCAATGTCACAGCCGGTGGTAACTTGTGGAATAGACACCGTCTGGAATGCGGTTTTAACCAAATAAGCATTCAGGATTAGACCCAACTGTTGTATAAATTCCAAAAACAAGTTGAGGAACATGATGTACTGTGCTACTCATAACCATGGTTACATACAGCTTCAAAACATAATCATTTCAAATATATAGCCTAGGCTATGTTCTCATGTTCACTTGAGGTGTCTAAATTAGAACAGACTAAGAACGGCCATTATATTTGTTCGAGAGGAAACACACTCAACCGTTTGCAACGTTCACTTATTCCAATTAAGATAGCAGACAGAATTTATATCCATTGTACAACATGTCTTGTTCTTCATCTTTTCGCCCTTCAAAAAACCCAGATGCCCTAGTAAGTGTACACTAAAACCTTGATGTTCCAGTGGACTGCTGAATTGCCTTTTCGAGTGTAACTGGTCGTCAAGAGATGAGAGCTGTAGTGAAGCTCACACTGAATGCTTAAGTACCAGACATCTTTTTTTTTAACAAGATCCAGGCATAAAGTACTGCGTAACGTCGGGACAGCGAAATAAAAACAATTTAACTGATAAGATTATAGTGTAATAGGAAGATGTGAGCATAACGATTCAATAGGGTTAAGGTTCAAGTCTGATGGATTTTTCTCATTTGCTAAATTCTTGGCTTAGCCCATGTTTGTTGAGTACTAACCTTTTTAGTGTTTGACCAGGATTTTTGTGTGAACTTAATAATTTGAAGCAAAAGTTTCACTATAAGGAATGAAAAATGAAACCTGGTTAAAGGTCCAGTGTAGTCAGAAATATGATTTTCCAGTGTTTTATATATTACCACACTATGAGGTTGGAATAAGTGTGAGAATTATGATAATGCCCTTTCAGTTTTGGCCTGCCGGGCAACATCACTATGCGGAAAATGAGCTAATAGACCAATAAGAAAACATTCCAAACCTCTCTGCCAATAACAGTGAGTTTCAGTTTCCCCCTCCAAGACAGTTCTAGCAACATTCTTGCTTGAGAAATTGCTCTTTGCTAATAAGCTAACATGCTTGTCAAATGTCTCAATCCAAAATGAAGGGCATTAATATGGAGTTGGTCCCCCCTTTAAAAGCCTTCCACTCTTCTGGGAAGGCTTTCCATTAGATGTTGGGACATTGCTGCAGGGGCTTGCTTCCATTCTGTCACCAGAGTGAGCATTAGTGAGGTCGGGAACTGATGTTGGGCGATTAGGCGTTCCAATTCATCCCAAAGGTGTTCGATGGGGTTGAGATCAGGGTTTTGCGCAGGCCAGTCAATTTCTTCCACACAGATCTCGACAAACTATTTCCTTTCTATATGGACCTTGCTTTGTGCACAGGGGCATTGTCATGCTGAAACAGGAAAGCGCCTTCCCCAAACTTTTGCCACAAAGTTGGAAGCACATAATTGTCTAGAATGTCATTATATGCTGTAGCATTAAGATTTCCCTTCACTGGAACTAAGGGGCCTAGCCTGAAACATGAAAAACAGCCCCAGACCATTATTCCTCATCCACCAAACTTTACAGCTGACACTATGCATTGGGGCAGGCATCTGCCAAACTCAGATTCATCCGTCGGACTGCCAGATGGTGAAGTGCACTTCATCAGTCCAGGGAAAGCGTTTCCACTGCTCCAGAGTCCAATGGCGGTGAGCTTTACACCTCTCCAGCCGACGCTTGGCATTGCGCATGGTGATCTTAGGCTTGCATACGGCTGCTCAGCCACAGAAACCCATTTCATGAAGCTCCCGACAAACAGTTATTGTGTTGACGTTGCTTCCAGAGGCAGTTTGGAACTCGATAGTGAATGTTGCACACGAGGACAGACAATTTTTACGCATTGTGTGCTTCAGCACTCAGCAGTCCCGTTCTGTGAGCTTGTGTGGCCTACCACTTCGCGGCTGTGACGTTGTTGCTCCTAGATGTTTCCACTTCACAATGACAGCACATACAACAGTTGACCAGGGGAGCTCTAGCAGGGCAGAAATGTGACAGACTGACTTGTTGAAAAGATGGCATCCTATGACGGTGCCACATTGAAAGTCACTGAGCTCTTCGGTAAGGCCACTCTACTGACAATGTTTGTCTATGGAGATCACATGGCTTTGTGCTCAATTGTATACACCTGTCAACAACTGGTGTGGATGAAATATCCGAACCAACTCATATGATGGGGTGTCCACAAACTTTTGTAAACATAGTGTATTTTTTGTCTGTTTTCAACCATTTTAATTGAAACAAATCACAGTAAGGTAAATAAATGTTACCCAGAAAGGATTTGATTATGTGATCAAAACAGCTGCATTGGACCTGTATCTACTGTATCTAGCTGTTACCTGTGGAACCACTCGATCAAATCCTTAGTTACTGCAGGTGGGCCTTGGTGATAATGATGGTATGATAACCTGGTGAGCGTATATACAGAGAACAGAGCCATGTCTGATTCAGACCGGATGAACCAGGTGTGTAGCCTCTCAAGCTGATCAGTAACACTAATGGATCCATGTTGAAAAGTGCCATGTTGAAATTAAAGTGCCATGTTGAAATTAAAACACATGGGCACTGGCCCAAAAAGGACTAGATCTGACACCCTGGATGCATTTCAATAGTTTAATTTGGCTCCCTCTCCTTCTTTCCTATATCAGAGAACTGATTTGGGAGACAGGTGATAGATAAAACATCAACTTAAATCCCAAACAGACATCTGACTCGTTGCTTTCACTTTTCAGATTAGTGCAGAAAAGGAAGACCAGACAAGGATTGGGAGCAACTTTAGACTATTGAGATGAAGTCCCCCAGACTTGCTCAAAAGTAGAAATCTCCCCAACATTTCAGAGAGACAAAGAGACACAACCCTAGGCGCTCCACTAACATCCTGCTCTCATTGAAAACCATTGAGTGGGCTGTGTCTTTTGCACATCAATCGTCCGGCTTGGGAATGTTCTTACCGGTTGGTCAGCTCGGTTGATCCCCACCAGGAAGAGGGACTCTGCTATGAAGAGGCTGATGCAGAGGTTCTTGTGGATGGTGTTGCGGTCGCTCTGGAGGCCCCGGAAGAAGCAAAAGGTGAACAGGCTGATGAGCAGGCAGACCAGAGAGAGCAGGATGCCAACCCATGTGATGACGTCCAACAGCATGTCATGGACTGGGTCTGTATTCTGGGAAAGGGTACAAATAAGGAAATGCATAACATGAGATTACTGGATAGGAGTAGAAGACGCTCCACCAACATGAGACGAGGCGCAAGCAAAAAACAGGATGAACATTAGGAAGGAATAGGCGCAACTGTCACTCACAACCAAAAACCCCAAATGAGATTAACATAATTTAATATATTCTGCCCGTCAACAGTTTTAGAACACCTACTCATTCAAGGGTTTTCTTTCTTTATTTTGTTTTATGTTTTCTACGTTGTAGAATAATAGTGAAGACATCAAAACTAGGAAATAACACATATGGGATCATGTAGTAACCAAAAAAAGTGTCATACAAATCAACATCTATTTTATATTTGAGTTTCTTCAAATAGCAACCCTTTGCCTTGACAGCTTTGCACATTCTTGGCATACTCTCAACCAGCTTGAGGTAGTCACCTGGAGTGCATTTCAATTAACAGGTGCGCCTTCTTAAAAGTTCATTTCTTCCCTTTTTAATGCGTTTCAGCCAATAGGTTGGCTGAAACAAGGTAGGGGTGGTGTACAGAAGATTGCCCTATTTGGTAAAATACCAAGTCCATATTATGGCAAGAATAGCTCAAATACGCAAAGAGAAACGACAGTCCATCATTACTTTAAGACATGAAGATTAGTCAACACGGAAAATTCCAAGAACTTAGAACGTTTCTTCAAGTGCAGTCGCAAAAACCATCAAGCACAATGATGAAAATGGCTCTCATGAGGACTGCCCCAGGAAAGGAAGACCCAGAGTTACCTCAGATGCAGAGGATAAGTTCATTAGAGTTACCAGCCTCAGAAAAACCAGCCAACAAGTGCTCAGCATATGTGGGAACTCCTTCAAGACTGTTGGATAAGCATTCCAGGTGAAGCTGGTTGAGAGAATGCCAAGTGTGCAAAGCTGTCAAGGCAAAGGGTGGCTATTTGAAGAATCTCAAATTTAAAATATATTTAACTGAAGATGTGGCCAGGGCAATAAATTGAAACGTCCATACTGTGAATTGCCTGAGACTACGCTACAGGGAGACAGAATGGACAGCTGATCGTCCTCGCAGTAGCAGACCACGTGCAACAACACCTGCACGGGATCGGTACATCCGAACATCACACCTGCGGGACAGGTACAGGATGGCAACAACAACTGCCTGAGTTACACCAGGAATGCACAATCCCTCCATCAGTGCTCAGACTGTCCACAATAGGCTGAGAGAGGCTGGACTGAAGGCTTGTAGGCCTGTTGTAAAGGCAGGTCCTCACCAGACATCACCGGCAACATCAGCGCCTATGGGCACAAACCCACCATCGCTGGACCAGAAAGGACTCTTCACTGATGAGTCTCGGTTTTGTCTCACCAGGGGTGAAGGTCAGATTCGCGTTTATCGTCAAAGGAATAAGCGTTACACCGAGGCATGTACTCTGGAGCGGGATCCATCTGGAGGTGGAGGGTCCGTCATGGTCTGGAGCCATGTGTCACAGCATCATCGAACTGAGCTTGTTGTCATTGCAGGCGATCTCAACGCTGTGCGTTACAGGGAATACATCCTCCTCCCTCATGTGGTACCCCTCCTGCAGGCTCATCCTGACATGACCCTCCAGCATGACAATGCCACCAGCCATACTGCTCGTTCTGTGTGTGATTTCCTGCAAGACAGGAATGTCAGTGTTCTGCCATGGCCAGTGAAGAGCCCGGATCTCAATCCCATTGAGCATGTCTGGGATCTGTTGGATCGGCGGGTGAGAGTGCCATTCCCCCCAGAAATGTCTGGGCACTTGCAGGTGCCTTGGTGGAAGAGGGTAACATCTCGTAGTCAGAACTGGCAAATATGGTGCAGTCCATGAGGAGAAGATGCACTGCAGTACTTAATGCAGCTGGTGACCACACCAGATATTGACTGTTACTTTTGATTTTGACCCCTCCCGCCTTTGTTCAGGGACACATTATTACATTTCTGTTAGTCATATGTCTGTGGAACTTGTTCAGTTCATGTCTCAGTTGTTGAATCTTGTTATGTTCATACAAATATTATACTATATATATACTGAAAATAAATGCAGTTGACAGTGAGAGGACGTTTCTTTGTTGCTGCTTAGTTTACATGATTCCATGTGTGTTGTATGTCTTCACTATTATTCTACAATGTAGAAAATAGTAAAAAAATAAATAAAACACTTGAATGGTGTTCTAAAACTTTTGACCGGTAGTGTAATTATTGAGGGTATCTGTGTTGTAACATTATAACTACACTACATTGTGTATTGAATCAATCAAATAAATAACTGGCCAAAATGACTGTCGCAGTGTTGACAATCTGATTAACATCTGAGAATAAAGGTATTTTCTTGTTACTGATAACTAAAATGACACTCAAATGTATATTCACTAATAAACTCAAAACAAGATGGTCACCATCGACCTCTCCACACAATGACTTAGCTGTCACAGATAGGACCACATGTGGTAAGGTGGAAATGGCATGAAAATGTGTCACCAGTGTGTTCTGGCTAGATAACAAATTGAGCTACGGAAATGGCCACAGGTGGCTGTGAAAGGCACTATGGGTAATCTATTAAAGGCCCAGTGCAGTCAAAAATACAGCATATACACTGAGTATATAAACAATTAAGAACACCTGCTCTTTCCATGACAGACTGACCAGGTGAATCCAGGTGAAAGCTATGATCCCTTATTGATGTCACTTGTTAAATCCACTTCAATCAGTGTAAATGAAGGGGAGGAGACAGGTTAAAGAAGGATTTTCTGCCTTGAGACATGGATTGTGTATGTGTGCCATTCAGAGGGTGAATGGGCAAGACAAAATATTTAAGTCCCTTTGAATGGGGTTTGGTAGATGGTGCCAGACACATCGGTTTGTGTCAAGAACTGCAATGCTGCTATGTTTTTCACGCTCAACAGTTTCTCGTGTGTATCAAGAAGACATCCTGTCCACTTGACACATCTGTGGGAAGCATTGGAGTCAACATGGGCCAGCTTCCCTGTGGAATGCTTTCGACACCATGTAAAGCTGTTCTGAGGGCAAAAAAAGTGGAGTGGAGAGTGGAGAGTGCAACTCAATAATATAATAAAATGTCCCAGAGCAGCAATTGGGGACATTGCCCAGTGTAGGGTGCTGTCTTTCGGATGGGACGTTAAACGGGTGTCCTGAATCTCTGGTTACCAAAGATCCCATGGCACTTTTCGTAAGATTAGGGGTGTTACCCCAGTGTCCCAGCTAAATTCCCTGTCTGACATACCATCATGACCACCTATTCATCCCCAGCTTCCAATAGGCTCATTCATCCCCCTTCCTCTCCCCTGTAACTATTTTCCAGGTTGTTGCTGCAAATGAGAATGTGTTCGCAGTCAACTTACCTGGTAAAATAAGGGCAAAATAATTGACTGTTTTTCTTCTCAACAGCCTTCAGCTGTGATGAACATGACAGCAAATTGTATTTACTTGGAGTGATCCTGAGGATGTCAGTTTTGTAGAGCAGATATTCAATCACTCAAAATGTGTGTGTGTGTGTGCGTGTGCGTGTGTGTGTGTGTGTGTGTGTGTGTGTGTGTGTGTGTGTGTGTGTGTGTGTGTGTGTGTGTGTGTGTGTGTGTGTGTGTGTGTGTGTGTGCAATCTCAAAGGCCTGTGCTTACACAATAGTCCTCAAGGACAATATCAGTGAGTCACAGCTAGAGAATACACTCGTCACTGTTTGTTTTACTGGAAGTACACAGTATTAAAGCTGGGCAAAAAGCCAAAAAATACAGACACAGACATTTCCTTCCTCTTACCGAAGCATTGTGCTTCCGTCTGTAAATTTAGGTGATTTTGCTACTCAACGTTCCCGTAGAATGCTCTAAAACCATTATTTGGTCAACAGCAATAGCCGTTGCATTAGGGTGATTCCTGCTACGGAAGTATCTGTCTGTTCCCGTTTCACAGTCGGTTGTGGACTCTCACCCAGTCTCCCCAGTGTGTGTACAGAGAAATTCATTGAGAAGCTCAAGCATAGTGTAGGTCAAAATGCTATTGTGGGGGAAAAGACAGCATTTCTCACCTCTTAATATTGAGTTAATGTCACCACTTTACAACCAGAGTAGGATGCAGTTAGGGTGATTTTGGCGCAGTCTAGACCTAGCGCTATAGGACACAAGTCTACATTTACCGATATATTAATCACTTAGCCTACATGGCTATCGAGCAACACTATCATCTTTGGAGTTAGGAATCTAGCTAAGTGTTTTGAGCTCCCACTTCCTCAGGTAGTGAATAATACAGCCTATAGACAGACAATAGGCCCATGCACAAAGATGTCAGCAAATTCTCTGAAGAGCGCCCCCAATAATGGGATACTTCTGGATCCTATTTGGACAGGTTGTACTTCAAAATATTAATCAATCATGCATTTCCTGGATATGTTAGATGAAATAGATGTTTGTTTAAAACATTTTATTTATTTATTTGAGGCTACCATCTCAGTTGTCTTACTTGGCACTGGAATAAAAAATGTCTAGAGCCCTGCCGGTAATGTTAAGTCACTGTCCATTAAAACGTTAAAAACATTTGTTGTTATTAAGCAAAATAGTTACATTTATCACAATATGACTCTAGCACCTCCTAAAAACCTAATCTACGAGAAAAGGGTCAGATTATTGCGATTTTTTTTTTCACACATCACCCAGCTATACACAGCGTACATTTTTTCACACAAATGAGCACTTCCTCTGAATCAAACTTCGACCCGAGTCAGCAGTATTAATCTCCACTGGGGGGCAGGGTAAGAGGCTAAAGCATCCAGCTGGGATTTTCTACAGCCTCCATTGTAGTTGGTGGATGCTTTACACAAAGGCTTGTTGAACAGGTGCACAGAGCATGGGCTAACACTAGCGGAGAGAGATGGGAGAACAGACGCTGATCATTAAGGGGTTGCTCTACAATAACAGTCGACGCGCTACCCTGAGTCTGGGGAGAGGCGCTCTTTACATTTTCTTGCCTGATGAGCCGTTGTGTATACATCAGGGGGACAGGGGGATGACACGACTGTGGAGCAGCGTGCCGTAGAGCAGTGTGTGTGTGTGTGGCTCTCTGGTCCTCCGTACTACAAAGGCATCTCATGCGCTGGGTGGTGGCAGATGCAGACTGTTTTGAAATGGGGGCCTAGGGTGAGTTGAGCTAGCGAGCTGTGCCATGGCTTCAGGCTCTATCCATCACAATCTTTACATTGATGGGGGGGGGTGCTGAATCAAAACGAGGTGGAGGTGTAGGGTGCATCCACACGTGTGTGATCGATCTACTGCAGTGACATCTCTTTGTTCTGGGAGGGTGGATGATCGCTAAGGTGCCAACGGCCACAACTTTATCACTTCGATGAAGGCCATTTTCTGGGTGCTCGTCCGGGCGTCCGCAGCGGGAATGTGAACGAGTTTCCCGAAAGCAGCGGACCGTAATTCGCTCCAAAATTCAGTCTGTCATGGGAGGCCAAAGAGTCATACCACAGGACATGTTACTTACTGGGGCGGTACGAGCCTTGCGCAGATTCGATTTGTCCTCCCTCCACCCTTTAAACACACATATATTTCATTCTGGTTGGATGCCTTTGGGAGATTGGGTTTGCCCCTGATCTGTTACCACAAGGCACAGAATAGGACCTCAGGTTGATGGGAAGTCAAACGCAGAGGTGTATACATGTCAACTGCATTCCCTGTCACCCTATGCCCTGACCACTCCAATCAAGTCAATCCAATCAGATATCACACGATACCAAATGAATCACCATTGCACCCTTCATCCTAGCAGGGTTGCCTCTACTGTGCTCTGGTCGTGCTCAAATCCACTGGGCCAATGGGTGAGAGAGGAGATGAGCTTCATTCCTTGATATACCTCAAAGAACCACTTGCAGCATGAAGCCAATCCAATTAAATTGAATAAATCTGCCTGGACGACGCCCAGGGAGAGAAAGAGAAGGAGAGAGAGCTGGAGAGAGCTTTGAGTCATCAAATACGTCAGGGCAGGGCACATGTTGTGATAAGGGTTGCAGAGGCCCTACCGAGGGGTGTCGAGCGTTGAATTCAAGTACTGGCAAGCATTTACGATCTTAAGGAGCCAGGAGGAGGGAGTTTACATTCAGTGCATGTGCCTAATAGAGCCGTACAATATTCACAGCGACGATAACCGTGATATACCGTACTGCCAGTGGTGGAGCCTTCTAAAGCGGAATATGCGTCCAGATAACAGTCAGAACATAGATCTTTCCGATGTCATCTTTACTTTTAGTTAATAAACGTACAATAAAAGCACATGGATGACTTGCCACGTCATGATATAGATGGATGGAAAGCTACATATGTGGATGGATGGATATATGGAAGAAATAAGTTAGAATTAAGCAATAAGGCCCGAGGAGGAGGGGTATCTGGCCAATATACCACAGCTAAGGGATGTTCTTAGCTTAGCTGTGGTATATTGGCCGTATATCACAAACCCCTGAGGTGCCTTATTGCTTTTCTAAACTGGTTACCAACGTAATTAGAACAGTAAAAAGGAATGTTTTGTCATACCTGTGATATAAGGTCTGATATACAACGGCTTTCAGCCAAATCAGCATTCAGGACTCGAACCACCCAGTTTATAATAAGTTATAAGTTAATATAGTGGGAACTGTGCACACTATAACTGTTCCCTCTATACATTTCAAAGAATGAACGTATGATGATTTCAGATAAAGACACCCCACCAGGACACGGATGTATGCGGCCATCGATTTATACACTGGTGGACCCTAGGGAATGGTGCCACTTACAGGTGGCTCAATATTACCCCCAGCCAATCGCGGCATACACACTCAGCACCTAAGTAATGGCTTGTAGGTGGAGGGACAACAGGTCTATCTTTCTAAGTCTCGGCTGGGTCTTCAGATGCTATTTAAACAGTGCCCCCACAACCCTGGGGCTGTCTTGGAAATGGAAGCTTAAATTCAAAGGAGGGTGGTTCGATAAAGAGTAGACTGTTGCTGCCTTGGGTAGCTGGCTGGGTGGGTGTTTGGTGTCATTTTGGGCCATGATATTTAAGGTATTTAAGAAGAACGTCTAAAGCAGGTCTTTCCAAATGTTGGTCCTTTAGTAACACTGGTGTACTTTGTTGTTTTTTAAAAACTCCAATCCCTTTGTTTTGTTTGATGAATCTTTTCTATGGCAACTGGAATGCACGTGACGTCACCGTGTAGAAAACAAAAAGGCCTTTGAATTGAAAATACTTCATGTAGGTAACATCAAAATAGATGACACCATGTCTCTGTTGTATCAGACAACCGCATATTAAAAAAAATATCAAGTTGGATATTGATAGGAATGACAACCTGCTAGGACAGGTTGAAGCAGTTCTCAAAAGCCATTGGAACTTTCCATTGAAATCACAACCAAATCTTCTCTGAGTAACTTCCAGCTGGAATTATCATTGTACATTTTTAACATACTATTTCTATGCTTGATGAGAGAGCAGTTGGGAGTTGTATGAAGAGGAGACAGCGTCACGCTGTACTTTGACAGAGCACTTAAGCAATCACTCTCATCCTCACGCGAAACTCCCTCGCAATCACTTCCCTTCCAGGAGACACAAAAGCGACATAATCTCTGACTGACACACGGCTGGTCACAGCCCATTTGGTTTATTTTGGTGTACGAGGCCGACTGATGTAATTCAGTGTGGCGGCAGCAACAGCTGACAAATGGGATGGCTTTCGCCATCAAGCTAGATCATGTTGGTGCACAAAAGTCCACAATCCCTTCCTTACTGTTTGGATGGTAGCTACCTCATCCCCTGTTGTTGACAGGCATGGTGTTTGCCTACTGGATTTGATAGTGAGTCACAAACTCCCCTCAGGACAGTTGACTTTTTTTTGAAAGAGGACAATGCTTCAGCCAGTATAAATAAAAGTACAAATTAAACGTGCTTGACAAAATGTACAAAGCACAGATTACTTTGTCATCACAACCCTTCAATAAGTGCTAGTCCACAGAGTATCAACGAGTCAAACCACGTGCCAAGAACCTTGGAACGATGAACTAGACGTGTTTGAGAAAGAAGAAAAAAAATCTATTGTGGAACTTTGTTTACTGACATTTCACAGTATACTGCAGTATTCTGGAACCCCATTGGGCTGGGCCCCATAACCCTTATGAATAGAAAAGATACATATTTGTTCTTTGGCAGTTCAGAAAGGTGATAATTGACCACAAAGATGACCATTGAATAGAAACATAATTCCTCAGAGAGCCAAAGCCTGTGGATTCTGAATGCATAGATTTACAGTACTGAGCAAACATGGTCATGAGACGGTGGGGTCAGTTATCGTTGAAAGCCACCTCATTAGCTGTTCCATGTTTGTATTAATGGCTTGAAACAGCATTGAGAAAAATCACTAAGTTCATGCTTCTGATATGGGTTATTTACTCTTGGTCAGCTTCAGGTTGAGTTCTGATTGAAAACCGGTCTGTTGGGAAACCACTGCATAGGGTGTATTAACTCCGGAGTACTATATGCCATTTACTATACATCACAGGCGGCTGGTGGCACCTTAATTGGGAAGGACAGGCTCATAGAAATGGCTGGAACGGACAGAATATATTGACACATCAAACACATGGTTTCCTTGTGTCTGATACCACTCCATTTCGTCCTGTAAATACTTCATGAACACTACTACTGCCTCAGCACCACCACAACATAGTCCCAGATGAAGACATATTACAAATGATTACCAATGTGTGCATAAGATAACACTGCAACGCTTTCAGCAATGCGCATCAACGTATCAAACAGTGCATTATCGTAAAAGCACTTCGAATTTGTTATTGTTATTTTCTGCTGGAACACCCAGTCTATCCGGCTAAATTACAGCAACATGAAAGATGACGGTGATAGTGGGCCTCTTCCTTCTCAAAGTGAGGATGGCAATTGCAGCGTGACTATCTCTTCTGGCGATGGTGCTAAACAAGACTACAGGATTGTTTTGTTACCATGGAGATGAAATACGGACAAATGTCTTCCGATGACACTGCCTTTCCGACCGAGCAGAAACATAGAGTAGATAAATGCAGACATTTTGGAATTGGGATGTAAGAACCATCTACTTTCCCCCTGAATGCAACACCAGCATCCAGCGGTTTCCACACAGTGAATCACATGACAAAGCGCTTCCTTCACTCCTATTCTTCACAGCTTCCCTCTGTATTCATGGCCCCGGCTAGAGACCGAGGCTAGAGCACACTAGCTCCCCCCAAGCCAAGTGGCTGAGTGACAAACTGTGACTCCTGCTCACTAGGGGTAAACCTCTCTGGACCAGAGTGGCTGGTTGGCTGGGAGTGGGGGCAGACTGTCGCTAAGGGAGGTCCAAGGGCCTGTGGTTATATGGCATTTGGCCAACTGGGACAGGCATTATAGAGTCCTCTTTCCTCGCTGACTAAAGCTAGCCTTGGGGGTCTTGGGGCCTTCAGCGGCGTGGCCCTCAAACTTGCAGTGACAGAAGTTATCTTTCTCTTTTCTGGCCAACAATCCCTTCCATCTCACTCCCTTGAGAATCGCCGGTAACAGTGCCACTTTCACACCGCCGCACAGCGCAAACTACAGGACAATCTTTCATGTGACAATCCTACACATCTCACATTATATATCCTCTCACTCTCTCTCCCGCCGCCTTTCCCTCTCTCCCTACCCACCTCTTTTCTTCTGTCAAACAGTCCCACACATATTGTATTATATTTTGACTCTCTAGCTCTCTGTCTTTCAACCACAGAGCAATGACAGAACTTACAGATATTATCTCCCATGTAAGAGAGCAGTAAGACACAATAAGCAAATTAACGCTTTCAAAATAAATGCAACCTTTCGCTAAATCTCTCTTTCATAAGAGTCTTTGTTACCCCCGGAAACTGCAAGGGTTGAGGTTCGGGAATGAGAAGACATTTGAAAATTAAGAACAGCTGAAATATGCCGTGACCCCTGGGTGGCCTCTCACGGTAATGAGATGGTAATGAATTAAAATCTTCCCATAATGTCCAAATTCTTCCTTTAGTATCATGTTTATGCATTTCATATTTAGCCCTATCCACATAGGCCAATTCCCACGAGGGTAAAGGGTTAAAAAGGAGCGGCAGGTAGCCTAGTGGTTAGAGCGTTGGGCCAGTAACCCCCCAGCTGACAAGGAAAGAAATCTGAGGTTCTGCCCCTGAACAAGGCAGTTAACCACTGTTCCTAGGCCGTCATTGAAAATAAGAATTTGTTCGTAACTGACTTACCTAGTTAAAAAAACATGATTTATTTTTAAAGATGTGGATTCTCCTTCAATCCATCAACCTGCGAATATCGGGGTGTTTGGAACATCTAACCATGCATTCAGTTATAGAAAATTATTTTAAGCTAAGTAGGTACGCGGACGACTCAATGAAAGCCTCAAAGATCTCTTGAAACCTCAAATGCATTTTCCTCCTGCAAGGGCCACACTCTCCAACTACTTCACACAAGGCCAAATAGGGAATGGTCCCCACATCGAATACACACTCAACACTAAGGCTGCTTTTGGCACAAAAAAAGCTCTTAGATTTGGATCTTAACTCAGCGCCACTCAATAGTGGCTCTTTCCTTTCTTGTAGAATGTGCTGCTGTGAAGGTCACAAAATAGAGCTATCCATCTGTAAGGCCATGCTATAACGTATGGTTTCATGGAATTTGTATTGCTTGTACTGGATCTGGGCTGAAACAAAAAATGGCTGAGCATGGATTGGGATGAGATGGTGGAAAAGGCCTTACCTTGACCTCCACGTGCGCCATAAGGACGGCAAAGTTGGTCAGGTGGGTACAAGAGCACGTGGTGTGAGTCCGGTTGGTGCCTAGCAACCGGCAATCCTGCGTCGACCAGTACCCCGTCATGGTCCTCTTGGAATAACTCCAGAAAGAACAGTTGGGGTTAAAGCTTTCCTTGGATTGCTGTGGGGGACAAACCACATAACAATTAGCATACTGGCCCCAGCAGCACAATGACGCTAGTGGGAGGAAAAACACAAACACATTGATTGAAGGTTGAGTGATCCATTCTAAAAAGCCAACACTCTGGCTGGGTTAAACAGAAACGCATGGAGCTCATTTCAGGTGAGCCTCCCATAACCTTGACGTGCCACAACAGCATAACTCTACAGTGCTCCATTTCAAGACTAAATATCTCGGAAATAGCTCCTTGATTCCCTTTTCCGGTGGCGGTGCCAGTTTCCCCCCACTGCGGCGGTTGGTTTTAGTTTAATGGCGGCGGTGAACGCCGATGGAGCAGCCTTTCATTGTGTTTTTCGACCTTTCGCTTTAACCTTCACTGTGCGACAATAGACTGCCCCGCTGTTTAATGTCCGCCACCGCCGCTCTCTGTCAGGCGGCAGCTTTAACGACTAGCTTCTCCCGCTATCTCGTTGGCCCGTTTTAAAACAGTCACTTTCGAGCTCAATGCAGATAAAGGGGTGAGAGGAGAAATGTGTCAATGCATACAAATGTCCTATATGAATGCCCTATATGAATGCCCTATATGAATGCCCTATATGAATGCCCTATATGAATGCCCTATATGAATGCCCTATATGAATGCCCTATATGAATGCTGGAAATAGGTCTGGTTTTAAGTTGAACTCATGTGGAAAGCTGCCATCTCTTGCAGCTAGATATTGCCTGACCACTTCAAATTGCACCTTAATGCTGTGTGCGTTTGAGGGGATTGTCCATAGACAAGTGTGTAACCCCAATCCTCAATATGCTTCTCACAATGTTGCTAAAGCTGTGACTGTGGAACATAGTCTGTGTCCCAAATGGCACCATATTCCCTATGTAGTGCACTATACTGTACAGGGAACAGGATACCCTTTGAGAAGCATCCATAATCAGCAGATCCTCTCCAGACATACATTTCCCGTCTGATTGAGTTCTCCTCCACACAGCCAACCAATGGCTAGTTGGATATAGTGCAGCATGGACTGGAAAAACCAGACGAGGTGACCTTCTGTCCCATTAACCACTTTAATTAGTCCATTAAGTGCGGAGGCAAGAAAGCGAAACAATAACTAGAGGACAGCCACAGTCCTCTGGGACAAGTGATCCAGAACCTCTGATCTAAGGGTTATTAATTGTATAGTGATGGAACTAAATACTAGAGCGAAGAGTAGTATAGCCTGGTCCCAGATCTGTTGGTGCTGTATAGCCAAATACTATGGGGGTGTTTGGTATGACAATGACCACAGTAATCAGCAAAACGGAACAAATAGATTTGGGACCAGGCCATACTTAACATACGAGTCGGCAAGATAGCACAAATAGATCTGGGACCGGGTTATGAGAAGTACTCCTATATATCATGTTTTATTCATTATTTTATTTAACCTTTATTTAACTAGGCAAGTCAGTTTAAGAACAAATTCTTATTTAACTTTTAACCTTTATTTAATTAGGCAAGCTGGCCTCCCCCGGCCAAACCCGGACGACGCTGAGCCAACTGAGTGCCACCCTATTGGGCTCCCAATCGCAGCCGGATGTGATGCTGCCTGGATTCGAACCAGGTACGGCAGTGTCGCCTCTTGCACTGAGAAGCACTGCACCACTCTAGTCTGTGCATACATGCAGTATAAAGAACCATCCTCATATATTTGGTCCATCTTTTTTAGAAGACTTAAAATACTCTTTTTTTTTTAGAAGACTTAAAAGACTCTTTTATAAGACTGAGAAGACTCTTTACAAAAGTCTACTGTTTAGAAGACACAGCACAGAGCAGTTCAGAAGACCACATGTTCTGTCACAAGTGCAAGACTAGGGAACCACGTACACTTATATAAGAGCATTGAGATTAGACCAGTGGGCCGAGAAAAAGGTAGGAACGCGGCAGTGGCCTACATTATCCTCAGACAGTTCTAGCACTGTGTCTTCTGACAAAACTAGGAATTAAGCGAAAGGCGGGTGGTCCCTGATAATAACTGCATTGACCCCGAGTGTGACATTTTCCCATTTTCCAGTCTCTCTTATATTTTATCTTAGTGTTCCTCTCCCTCTCTTTACCGCTATCGTTCGTCTCTGATCTCTATTTTTTTCCCTCAAACTCCTTCTCCTCACACAACTGTCCCTCCCACACATTGCACACACACAGTCATCTGCAAGTTACTCTCAAGGTCTTTCAACCTGCCTAATAATGGCTCTGGGCGCTGTTGGGAGTCGTGCGAGGGGGAAGATAATGCAGTCGGGGAGGAAGTTAATGCTTTGGCAATGACTAACCAGCCTCCAGGGACGACCAATAGAACGCTAGAACGCTGCTATCACCCTAGCCTTCCAGGTTAGACAGTTCTGTTCTTGAACTAATAGGGAGAAAACAAATGAAAACAAAGTTGTGCATCATCAATATGTTATGATAGATTACTCTTTGTTCTTCATGCTTTCTTCTTGTCAAAGAAATTGAGGTAAAAATTGAAGGGGTAACTTCCTTCATTAATTTACAAGTCGAAAATGGATGTACAATTCCCAAACTGCTCCTTTTAGAAGAAAAAGGTGTGTCCACCAAGGTGTTTAGTAGTGAATTCAATGATAATCCCAAAGTATGTGTGTTTTGTGTGCACACGTCCGTGTGTGTGTGTGTCGTACCTGCAGGTGTTTCAAGGTGAATATGACCGGTTCGGACAGGTAGACTTTGTTGCTTTCTTTGTTGATGGCTGCTGTGATGACGGGAGAATTGACAATGACAGAGTAGTTGGTGGCCATGGCTTCCCTGCCCAGTTTCATGCTGGCATTCTCTGTAGACAGGTAGGCTCCGATGTGCTTATACAGGACGAAGGCCATCCGGATCTCTCCTAGGAAATAAAATATGACATCACGGCCTGAAAATCCTCTCCTAATCTCCTCCCCTTTGTTTGCAGTGACAGGTGAAAACAAAAATGGCGGAAGATCATCATTAGGCTGGCTTTCACCTGTTCAGTTCTTT